>NC_065921.1:24556276-24861634 GCF_024586455.1 Bactrocera neohumeralis
TGCGAAAGAATCAGGAAAGTAGATGTGTGCTAGACTCTTGCATCACAGCTCTGAATTTTTTATACACTCAACAGGATAAATTAAGTTTGCCACGAAGTTTCAACATCCAGAAGGGAACGTTGGAGCCGTTTATCGATTCGTCCGTCTGTATATATGTAAATATGCGCATGAGTTCCTCAGTTTTTGAGATATCGTTCTGAGATCTTGCACACGCGTTTTTATATTCAAAAATTAGTTCATTTATAAAAAGCGTCACTATGGGACCACTATGGCGTCTAGCTGGCAGACAAACTAAACGATCGGAAATCAAGTTCTTGTATGGAAAACTTTCACATTTGACAAGGTATCTTCACCAAAGTTGGCACATACTATTTTCTAAGGCAACAATGTAATCTGCGAAGACTTTGTTCAGATCGGTTAACTATAGCATATAGCTGTCATACAAACTGAACGATCGGAATCAAGTTCTTGTATGGAAAACTTTCACATTTGACAAGATATATTCACGAAATTTATTGTTTATAGATTATTGTTCAGATCGGTTAACTATAGCATATAGCTGCCTTATAAACTGAACGATCAGTTACTAAAAGAAATTCTGCAATCTCCGAACAAATTATTCAGATCGGACCACTGTAGCGTATAGCTGCAGTACAAACTGACCAATAAAAATCTGAGTAAATATCTTTTCATACCTTTTTATGCTTTGAAAAATGCACTTATACTTTCGGTGCGGCGGAGGTAAATATTTTTTTTCTGGATTTATTTTTATTATTTTCTAGTCACCATTTTGATTTTCCCCAAATTTTGTTGCCTACCAAAAAACCCTTGACATTTCTTTCCATCGATTATAGCTTAAATAACACATACATTTGAAACTTAGTATGCATGTGTGTGTGTGTCTCTTTGTTGTGATTTTCCTTTTGACATTGCCTAGCCACATTTGATTGAACCTTATTTTATTCATATAATGACATTGGGCCAAATCTTTGAATATGTCCTTTCCAGCATACACACACAGACACACATATAACAAGCAGTATTGCAAGAGTAGGCTTTCAACGCCTTTACCAATACACACGCAGCGTGTAATAACCCTGAAAAGGTAGCTTTTTGCTTTATTTCCGCTTTTGCAGTTTTCAGCGGCACACAAGCGGGGAGACGCTTTCAAAAGCGAACCTTTACTCGAAAGTTCTTTAAGGCTGTCAGCGGCGGGAAACTATATGCTTTAACGTGAAAACTTTGTGTCGCTTTGTAGACTCACTTCCATGTATGTATATGTGAGGCTGTATGTGTGTGTGTAAGTGAAAAAGGTATTATAGCTTCGCATGGTCTTCCGGCAATGCTCGGCTTGCACAAGAAAAAAAGAAAGGTATTCAAGCTATTTGCAAAACTCCATGAAATTCAATTCGCTTTCACTTATTGCCACAAATTGTGGCACATAAACAGTTTGGTTGCCAGCCGCATTTGTTTTCATATGTCAGGAAATTAAATTCGTATGACAATCAAAAGGGCAAAACCATTCCGATGTGTGTGTATGTGCGTGCGAATGTGTGTGTGGCAGCATGTGACTCGCACATATGATTGGGTTACATCGATTGTGCCGTTATTCGAGGGCACAAACAAATTTAAATTGCACCCAATGGCTGTCAGGCGGCTGCGATGGCTGCCTGCTGGCTTGCTCGGCCAACCTTAGTGGCCTTGACCTGCATAACAACAAACACACACGCACACACACACACTTGTGCGCAAATTAATGCGGATGTGCTTGCATATGTGAGCGACTTCACTTCGAGTACTTTGCCGCACTTTTTGCTATTTGTTTTTCTTTCGGTTTTTGTTTTTGTTCAGTTGCCCTTTCCTCACTCTGCTTCCATTTATGGGCAAGAGACGTAACGCCGGTAACGGCATTGCAAAGTGATTAGCGCGTGGTGCTCAGCGATTGGCATGAATTTTGTATTAATAACGCCAGGCGTCGAACTCACCGCAAGCGCAGCTAAATGGCAACAACAACTACAAAATAAGCACTTATTGCAACGTGGGTGTAGTTTAACTCATCTGCATGGGTACATATGTACGTGCACCTACTGTTACTTGTGAAGCTAAGCGCTTTTACTATTACAACAACTACAACAACTAGTATGCGACCACTATAATAGTGCTTCTATTTTTAATGCGCTCGATTAATATTTAGTTGAGGTGCTTGGTATTTGCGTTGACCTCCTAACAGGGTGTTGGCGTATTAAAACAGATGGTTTCTTACATACAAATATACATACATAAATATGTGTATACATACATACATATATGTTTATATGTATATTGTCATCTTACAAACCCATACATAGCACTAATGGCTTTAACATGCATATGCATGCAAGAAAAAAGTAAAATTTTTCTTATATATTTTATTCTATATATGTATGCATTAGGGTGAGCCCAAAACTGACTTGGCGAATTTATGGATTAAGCGGAGCCGATAAACAGAGAAAAGCAGAAACCCCGTTATAATAATCTACACAGTTGCATTATAAATGGCATAAAAGGGTATACAAATATCCTACTTTGAGTTTGATTGGCCCGTTTTGCTTAACAGCTATATGATATAGTAGTCCGATCTGGCTAATTTTTGCAAATATTTTAGAGTTGCCTCAGATAATAATTTATGCTAAATTTTGTAAAGATATAATATCAAATGAAAAAGTTTTCCATACCAGAACTGTATTTAGATCGATTTGTTTGTATGGCAGCTATATGCTATAGTAGTCCGATCTATACAATATCTACGCAGATTTTACCTTTGCTTTAGACAATATTTCGTACTAAGTTTTGTGAGGATATCCCTTAAAACAAAAAAGTTTGCCATACAAGAACTTCATACCGACCATTTGATTTATATGGCAGCTATATGCTATATTGGTCCGATTTGCATAATTTCTGCGGATATTGTAAAGTTGCTTTAGATAATAACCTAAGCCAAATTTTGTGAAGATATCTCTTAAGATAAAAAAGTTTTCCATACCAGAACTGTATTTAGATCGATTTGCTTGTATGGCAGCTATATGCTATAGTGCTCTGAGCTAAACAATTTCTTCCGCGGTCGTATCATTATCTGAGACAATAACTTTTACCAAATTTGGTGAAGATATCTCGTCTGATGAAAAAGTTTTCCATACAAGCACTTCATACCGATCAGTCCGTTTCTATGGTAGCTATATGCTTTTTGGTGCGATATCGGTAGTTCCGACCAATGAGCAGCTCTTTGAGAAAAAAGAACGAGGGCAAACTTTCAGATCGATATCTTAAGAACTGGGGGGTATATACAAACATACAACACAAGCTAATCATTTATACATATACTCTTAATACTATCTCCGACGTTTTCTCTTAGGTGTTACAAACTTCGTGGAAAACTTTTTTATACCTTATTCAGGTTACGAAAATATCCCTCCAAAGCAAAAATTTCAACTTATTTTTTTTTTATTAAAAATACCATTACTTTTCTAACTCAGTTTATTACGTGGCATAGAATTTCAAAAAAAAAAAATCTAAACCAGTAAGTTTTTCCTTTTTTTTCAATTCAATAATTCGTACATTTAAAACTTTTATAATACTGTTCACGGTTGAATAATTGAAAAACATGGACATTTAATTGTTGCTTTTTAGCTCACCCGAATATTCATTTACATACTATATGCTATACTATACCTCGAAATTCCCATATAAATCCCACTTGCATACAAAAAGTAGCAAAACTACATTACTTCAACTGGCTTTTTCATAATCGATCAATTCATTGGGTCTGCTGACGTGCTCGGTCATTTAGACGTCAGTCGCATATTTTGCCATTGCAACTGAATTTTTACTTGATTTCACAACTGACTGCTTTACAAACATATACACACATACATACATATATACATACACCCATACATACATACATAAGAACGCATTAACTTACAAATATTGATTTTATTTTTGTAGCAAAAGCAACAAAACCAAATATTCATATGCATTTCTGCTGTAGTAATTATTTAACACTCTTGGTGGTACACTGCGTATGAGTAATATTTTGTACTAAGTTGCTTTGCTGTCAAGGCGAAGTCGAAACTAATAATTCATATTATTGCAATAATATTAATGAAATACTAAAATCACATACTGTGCTTTTAGAATTTATGAATAATTACATTTAAGAAAATAGATTGTAACAGCAGGCTTCTTAAGATTTTATACTCATGCCATATTTAATGGTATTAAATTTGTAGATTCAAAATGAAGCTGAGAATTACCAATTTTTCTAAAATTGTTGAATTTCGGCTCAACAAACTCCGCTTGAAAACAATTATTTGACATAACAGACATCAACAAGCTTCCTCTTCCATGACATATAACAAATCTATGCGGAACGCTGATATTGGGTCCGATACGGCACATCATATAAATAAATAAAGATATATATATCGTCACCTAAAATGCAATATAACGTTAAATCCCTATTCATAAGTTTACAGGCGAAGGAAAAACGATATAATGGGAACCTCTCAAATTGAAAAAAATTGAGTTTTGGTTATAAAGTTGTTAAATCTGACAGGAGAAGCTGAAAATTTTATGCTAAAAAACTAAATTCAAATTTTTTTATGATACCCTATTTTGCATTTTAGGTGACGATGACAAAAATATTAAGTTTTTTTTTCCTGCACACTAGGTGTGCCTTGAACTACATTAAAATCGATAAGGAGCATAGAAATTTTCGTCTTAAGAGAGCCTTTAGAATACCTAAATTGCTAAATTTTCTTCACTCAAAAATTAAATAATTAATTTAGTATTTAAAACCGGCAATATATTTCGAAATTGATTAACCATATTTATTTTACAAGAACCAATTAGGCAATTTCTTACAAAAAAAAATCACTTAAAGCTGCCTTCTGCACGAGTTAGTCTTGAATTCGTGAACTATTAGTTTATCTGTGATCATGTTTTTAAAAGCCTTGGCTGAATCTCTACTAATAGTCGAATGAGTTCATCTCTTCAATATATCTACACATGTCTTTCTATCTCTATATCTGATTAATTCTATATATACCTCTATCTTCTCTCTCTTGACTTCTGCATTCATCTCAATCTCCCTCTATACCTACACTTCTCTCTTTCTACCTATATAACTCTCCTTCTCACTCCCCTCTCTGTTTCTTTCTTCATCCACTTATCGCTCTCTCTCTCTTCTTCTTTTTCTTGGCACATCTTTGCGCCATAATAACATGGGCCTAGCGTCTTGTGCAAATTTCCGATTCTGCGATATGGAGCCTGAAACTCCAAAACACCTGCTGATGGACTGACAGGCAGTCTGTAGACGGAGGATAAAGGCTCTTGGATCCACGTTTTCAAATAGAGGTCACATTGCCTCAATAGCACCTAGCAATACATTGGAATTTATTTTTGCTGGAGCTAAGTAAGTCGTTGTGACTTAGGAGAGAGCACAATAGACCATAGTTCGCGGTACAATTTTCGTTTATTTACTTATATATCTCAGGCAGATATGTGATATATAGTACAAACCAAATTTTATGATCCCTAAAGACCTTAGACCCTTAGTCTCTTAGGGAACATTATTAAGAATGATTCTCAGAACAGTTCCTGGAAACGCGATTATTAAATTTTTTTGGCTCTCTGTAAATCAACCGGCTGCAATGTCTGGACATGGAACTTTATTTAAAAAATAACTATTTTTTTTAAATTTCAAGACTTCTTTTACAAGAAATTCATAGGACTTTTTCTTTGCAGTAACTTATAATATTTTAGCCCAGTTTCACACCTTCGACCGTCAAATGCTTCTCTCCCTCTCAAAAATCGAACCACTTAGCACCCAAACTCATTCATAAATAAAGTTCTTCAGCTAGATTATTATTAGACTAAAATTATTTCTAAATTGCTTTAGTTCATGTTCTAGTTTTTGCCACTCCGATTGCAATAATACTCGTTTTGCATTCGCAATAAAATTTATTTGTGTGTTCATTGTTATTAGTGGTTGTTGTCACCGCTGGTTTGGGGATGCATACATCAATTACCAAATAACTGAACTTAAAATTCTATTTCACGAAATGGGAGCAAGTCTCTCCGGCAGCCAACTGCGCTTTGTTGATTTAGTGGTTTAGGCAAAGTTTGCACAATTTCAGTAACTCCTTGCTGTCTTCGGGTGGTGCAAAGTTTTTGCCAGCATATTAGTCGTGTGCATATTCAGGCATATGGGTGCAAGCGGAGGTGTGCAGATTATGTTGGAGTAGATATGAGAATACATATATACATATATGAGCTGCTATATGCGATTGTTGATTTAGCTGAATAATCTGGGTAATAAAAAGTTTATGTTGCGATAAAATTTAGATTATATTTTAAGCGCACTAATATATTAGCACTAGAAGATAAACTAGGAAGCTTTTAATGGCGAGCTAAGTACTTTAGTTATTGCCACACTTGTATGAAGTGCTTGACTTCAGCTTTAATAAATTTGCTAATAAATTGTTTGAATATTAAAGATTGAGCCATATTCGCCTTTATGTTGCAATAGCAAACTAAGTCCGGAAGTCGAGGTTGGATAAAAAAACTAAATCTTGCCAAGATTGCTGAAATTAAACTACACAAAAATATTGGAATTTTTATTCAAATATAGGAAGGCTTAAGTAAATCGGTTATAAACTCTTAGGTCTGGCTGTATAGTTCTAAAGTTTCTGGAAGGTTGATAAATGTGAAAATTACAGGTGTTTCTGAGCTGAAATCGAAGTCGGGTATATAGGGGACATTTTTAAACTAACTTCGGGGATAAGGACAGAGTGGCATTGAATTCTTCTTCTTTATTGGAAATTCCAAGTGTAGCCAGGTCTTTCCAACAGAGTGAAAGTCATCCACTTCCTCTACTTCCACCAGCGGAATGTTGGTGTCTTGTAGAATTTGGTCTTTGTTCGTCGAGAGAGGATTTCAATTGCATACTCAGTCCGAAGTAGCATTTGGTGGCAAAAGTTATTCTGCGTTGGATTTCGAGGCTGACGATGTTGTTCCAAGATAGACGAAAATATGGAGCCATTCACTTGGGAGTGGCCACAAATTTTTTCTTTTACATAAAGCTCAAGCAGCCCACGACTTCCGGTCTTAAACGAAGTATCTTGTTGCAGCGAACAGACGCACCTGCCTCTAATGAAGCAAAGGGCGCATATCAACAAACACAAGGAAGGTGAAGAAGCTGCAATCACAAGAGGCAGCTAAAGGAGCATCTCGGTATAAGCAACATTACAACCGACCCCAACACGTACAGGATGTGATAGATGCGCAGTGTTGAAACGAGAAGCGAGTCGCATTTGCAAAAAAAGAGAGAGGCCAATATGCGTGAGTTCGAAGTGCTTAACAAGCTGGCCGACAGGGGTAACGCTCGAAAATTTTACGAAAAGATGCGGTGACTAACAGAAGATTTCAAGATCGAAGCATACACTCGTAAAACCCCTAGAAGGTGATCTAGTGACTGATGCAAGACCATACTGAAATTATGTAGAGAACACTTCTCCAACATGCTGAATGGTAGTGAAAGCACAACACCGGAAGATGGTGAAACCGATTTCCCAATCGATGACGATGTAGCAGACGTTCCATTTCCCGACCATGAAGAAATTCGAATACAACAAAGCGGCGAGAACCAATGGCTTGCCGGCCGAGCTATTCAAACTCGGCGGCGAAGAACGGATAAGGAGCATGCATCAGCTTCTTTGTAAACTATGGTCAGACGAAAGGATGCCCAACGATTGGAATTTAACTGTGCTCTGCCCAATCTACAAAAAGGGAGACCCCACAATCGGAGCCAACTATCGAGGGACAAGTCTTCTCAGCACCGCATATAGGGTTCTATCAAGCATACTGTAGTGCGACTTCTTCAATCTGCTCATGGAGAAAATATTTCGAACTGCAGATCTGAGTGGCATTGAATTATCCTCGCAAATTTCTCTTCCTTCATATTAAGTGTTCTAAGAAATCATCTTTTATCGTGAGCGAAACAACGAAGCTCCTCAGAACTTCTTTAATCAACCTCATATTTTATTTTTTCTGGAATAAGGTTAGACTAAAAACAATGGATAAAAATTCAGCATGTTGAGGAAAGTTTGCTTTTTGGAAGGGAAAATACAGTTTCAGCCAAAGTTTGGACCTATGAACACTACCTGGATCCTGTATCAGCGAAATCAACCATGAAGAATAGCTTACCATGTTTAGAAGTGGTGAAATGAGCACCAGTGAACACCAGTGAAAACATCAAAGAACCATAAATTATCGTCGATATGCGACAAAGAATGAAACATGGCTTCCTCATTTCACTCCAAAGTCCAATAGACAATAGTCCAAAGCGTGGAAAAACGCAACAGTTGGCTGACAGGTTAATGTCGTCTGTATTTTAGGATGTGCATTGAATACCTTTTACTGACTACCTTGAAAAAAGAAGAAACAACAAAAGCGGCTATTTCATAGCGTTATTAACAATATGAAGAACGAAGTCGCCGAAAAATGGCGAATTTGAAGCAAAAGAAAGTACTGCTTCACCAAGATAATGCATCGTGTCACAAGTCAGCGAAAACGATGGCAAAAATCCAAGCATTGCGCTTCGAAATGCTTCCGCAGCCACCATATCCCCTAGATCTGATATCCCAACGACTATTTTCTGTTCTCAAATCCCAAAAGAATGCTCGCTCAGAAGAAATTAAAGCATATTTTGAAGCAAAGAACAAATCGTACTACAAAAATGGTATCGAAAAGTTGGAGGGTTGCTATAATCAGTGAGAAACGTCTAAAATATTTGGTAAAATTAAATTTGTTGGTAAGACGCCGCCATTTTGTTAATATTTAATTGTTTTCAATCGGAGGACGATAATTTCAGGTAGAGAATTTTTTTAGCTTTCATTCGATGATTATAATAAATCGACTAACATTCAATATTTTGCTTCGAAAATTTATTGTGTGTTGTGAAAATACTTTGTATAGATATAGCTCCTAGTATCCTGAATTAATTTATACAGTAATTTTCTCTTATATTCTCAAAAATCGATTTTTATTTTGGTTGTGCCATTAGGTGTGCCCTTTAAGAAAGTAAACGAAGCACAAAGCCTTTTCCATTAGACAATTTTAACAAACTAGTTTAACCCTCTTTTCTAAAATTCATATACATGAATAGTTAGAATGCACTATGAAGTATGCAAACTACCCAAAATTTTTTCACAAGTTTCTCATATTGACGTTTATAAGCAGTAAAACTACCAAAACTCATAAAATCATTAAATAAATGCTGATGACAGCTTAATTTTAGTTCGACTTTCGCTCACAAAAGCACATATTTCTACGATACTAGTAAACTTTTTTACTGCCATAAAAAGTTATATCAACAATTAATATCTTAATCCTCTATCACAAAACTATCTATGTGCCATTTATTTGGTTATTCAGCTGTTTCTGAAAACAAAGTCGCTGCCAGTAAACTAGATATTGGATACCACAGCATGAACACACACGTGTGTAAATTGTTTTTCAACCAATAAATCGCACGATTTGCATGCACATACAGGCATACAAAAATAATAAACATACAAAAATGCGATATAATTGCTATGCGTTGCTCATACGCCCCGGCGTACACAGGCGAGCACTTAGCAAACACACACAACATCACCGCCCGCGGCAATACGCGCTATGAACTCTCTTCGTACTCTTGTGGCACACTTGTCTGTTGCCACAATGCGCTCTCGTTGTTGTTGTTGCTTCCTATTGTTATTATAACTGCTATTGCTTCCTCACCTATAATATAGTTGATGTTGTTGTTGTTATTGTTGTCGGTGTCCACAAATTTGCGTGTTTGTGTCAGCTGTGCTTGCAACATTGTTGGCAACTGTTCAAATTTTAAATGATATCGCTTGTTATTGTTGTTCTTTTACCTGCTGTTCGAGCAGTTGCGCTGTGCGTAGCGGCAATAAACTAGTGTGTGTGTATATATGTATGTATGTATGTATATATATTAAATGCCACTTATTAGCTTAGTTAGTGCTTGTGGCACACGACGGAAAACTATTTCAGTTGCAGTTGCTTTCGAGCATAGAAATAACGGTATATAAAAATTAAAAATTTCGCATAAATGTGGCAACGTATAAACGGCACGAATTTTTCGAAGTTTTTCACAAATATTTTGAATTTTGTTTAGCTTAAAAAAACATTATTATTAATACGCTTCCAAATGCTCATTTAATTTTCAAGTTCAGAGTGTAATTAATTACCATTAATTAATATTTAATTACTCATTTGATAGTCACGCGAGTTATAATTAATCCGAGAGTGACAGTCGAAGTATTTTAATTCAGGTGGCAACATTATAAAATGTTTTTTTTTTTTTAATTCAATGCCTATTTACACTAATTATTTTCTTATTAAATACAAGTTCAAATAATAAAAAGTGTGGCAACACTGTTATAACTAAAACAGCAGCTTTTTTCCATATTCACTTATTTATATGTATATTCAATGATTCGTAAATATTCAATTTAATATTATTAAAAGAAAAATGTATTTCAAAATAAGTGGCAGCATCGCACTGTTTTTATCAGGCTACACCTATTTATATAGAGTAATAATAATACTTATTGGACTTTCACTTTTGTGCGAGCATTATATTTATAATTTCTTGCAAAAGAAATACTCAAAGTATTTTAAATCATGTGGCAACATCACATACATATGTAGTAATATTTTTTATTAATTTTTTTTTTTAATTTTTTTATACAACAACCATTTAATGCCTAAATTATACTAAATATTTTTTGTTAGATATACGAAAAATGTGGCAACACTGCTTTAACGTCAGGGTGCGCTAATATTCAGATATTTATATCTTCAGCTAATATTAATTATTCAGTTTAATATTATATATATATTTAAAAACAGGTGGCAACACCTTTTCTTATCCGGTAAATAAGGTGGCAACATCACTTAGTCATATTTAGTATTAAATTTTTTTTCATAAACTGGCATTTAACGTCTACATTACACTAATTAACTTTCTGTTAGATATTATTTTAGACATTGGAAAAACGTGGCAACACCGCTCTGACTTAAACATCGGAGTAAGCTAATATTCAGATATTTATACCCGTAACTAATATTAATTTTACTGTTTAATATTATTTTCAAAAAATTCGTATAAAAACAGATGGCAACACCGTATTTTTTATCTGGCTAGAAATAAATTTAAAGTGTGAATATTAATAAATGTTGTACTACGAGTTTTGTTTTCGGAAAAGCCTACTCTGTTAAATACCAATTTAATATTTAAATAGTATGGCAGCCCCATTCCAACTTAATTATTACCTTAAGCCAATATGCAGTTATTTATAACCGCCACCAATTGTAAAACCGCTATTTAATAAAATTACAAAATAGAAAAGCTTTTAAGGTTAGGTGGCAACTCCGTACTTTTTTTATTTGGGTACACATATTTTTACTTTAGATTTAATTTTGGAGAAATGCCAAACTCATATCACAACAATCATTTAAAAAATATTTACATTATGCAGACGAGGTCATATTGAAATAAACACGGATAGGGTTGCCTTCCCCTTAGTCAATTCGACAGTGTGATTCATTTGAGTAGAAAAACGAGCTTAAGTTATTTTCCTATGTGTTCTTGCATACAGAAGACTGAATGTTATATAGCAAAGTATGCTTTGGAGGACAGTTAGTAGGTATAGGTTAGCATACACTGCTCTAAGATGACTCCGTTCGTAATATGTATATAGTAAATATTATATATTCATGATATAAAAACTACTCGAACATTTGCCTAGGTCTGAGCTGGTTGCAAAAATATTACTCAGGCATACTCGATACTCGTAATTCGTGGTATTCCAAAAATTATATGTTTACTTATTTTTGCTAAAACAATTAATATTAGGAATGTGGGGGATCTTATTTAGGTATGTAGGGAAAAAGTTTTAATCCGAATTTACCAATTTAAGGCATCTTTACATATGAACGGGTGATACATTTCGGGGTTCTCTACTTTTTTAAAGAAATAATACAGAATCTTCAAAATTTATGGAGAATATTTGTCATCATTCGAAAGAACATTCTTTGCCATTTATGTTTTGAAGATTATCTCTTTCAAATGTTGGCCACCACAGGAAAAGTCTAATGATAATATGATATCACATCGGCATCAGTTTTGAGGATATATTGACCGATGAATCACACCAAACCGTTGGTCTGGATGAAAAGGCAGCTCTTTAATCTTTTTGGGTTGGTTTTCCTAAATGCGGAAATTTTGTTTGTTTACATACCAATTGAGCCAGAAATGGGCCACATCGCAGAGCAAAATTTTACTCGAAAATGTCGGCTAAGGTCCAACGGCGTCAATGCTTGCACAAACTGTATTTTGTACGCTTTCAGTTCAAGGTCTCGACGTGAAATGGACTTGATCTATTCGGTCGGAATATTATCAAATAATAAAGGCTGGTTCTCAAGATGGGTGATGGTGTTACGAATAGTACGATCAGTAGGCCGATTATGTTGACCATAAGTTGAGCGAAGCAAGCAAAACACATTTTTTACAGAACGAGAATGTTTGTAACAAAGTTAAACGCTTTGTAAACGTTGTTCAGGCGTAAGACTTTCCATGATGAAATGCCAAACAATTCTGCAGGAATTCCACTTGGACAGTTATTTAATTCGTGGCATTAAACATTTTCGATTTCCAACAACAACTGGAAACTGATTTACCACTCGACTGCTTCCCAGTTGGCACAATATAATATTATTAAACGCATCAGTGGCTTGCTCTCGCCCAACCGGCTGATTGACGGATTGCCTGAACATGCCCACCTTACCGTTAGTGCAACGATTGGCGCGCTGACACTGATGTGGCACAGCTGTTGGCGGTCGCTTTTAACCAAAACGCATATGCCTGATCTTATTGTGAGTGTTGTTGTTATTGCTGTTGTTGAATCAACTTGCGGCAACGCTAATAACTGTAGTCTTGCGGCCTGCGGCTGTCTGCAACAACACCAAGTCGCGCACACATCAAGAGCAGTTGGGGATTTCCCACAATCATTTGAAGAGCAGATAACTGACGGCAGTGCACCAGGCAAGCGTGTGTGTGTGGTTGCGAGCTGAAGTGTGTGTGTGTGTCACAGCTGTTCGCATGCATAGTTGAAGCAAGTGTCGCTAACTTGACTTGCACGTCTTTGGGGCATATTCAAGTCAACTGGTGATGTCTGTGGGAATTTGCGAAGATGTTGCATTGTCATTGTTGCAAGTGCACCTGGCCTCCTTATGCATGCACATTCACACACATGCCACTGTATTTGCGCAAATGAGCTGATAATTGCAAGTAGCTTATGCAGTTCAGAATGCATTGACATTTAATTTGATTAATGGCCGATTATTTGTAATCGCTTGTAGATTTGCATGCCTAATCTCGTCTCGACAATTGAAAGCCGAAAGCCGAAGGGAATATATAATTAATTGGCTGCAATAATTTAAAATAATTTCTATTATTTCTGTTTTAGGACTAACTTTTTTGAGAAATAGTTGAATTGCAACGAAATTGTGTTACGCAACAAAATTCCATCACGCCAATGACATGGGGAACAGAGTCATAGTTTAAACTGGCCAATTTAAAAACTGTTCTCATATTGCACGATTTAATTTTCATATGGTTTCTAGTAAATTTTTTTAAGCGTTGCCACATTTTCGAATTTTATATGAGAAAAGCTTTTAATATAAATAGTAAAGTGTTTAATTTTTTTGATTTTTATTTTTCATAAATTAAAAACGAGTTAACTATTAAAAAAGATTTAACAAAGTTGCCACCTGATTATTAAAAGAAAACTAAATTCGGAAAGAATTAAAATTAAAATAAATTACACAAAATGGCTATCAACCTAAAATTGTTTTATGTTAATAGCAAAAAAAGTACTAAGAGAGTTGCCACCTACATATTTCTAAATTGTAATAATGAAAAGCTGAACGTATCCTTAATGAAAATATTGCAGTATTGTCAACAAATTTTGCAAGTTTAGAAGCTCACGTGTTGCCACACATTATATCTTAGGAGTGTTGCCACTTATTTAAACTTTAAATCTATAAAAATTACAAATAATTTCGTTTCTAAAACTTTTATTGAATTCAAAATTTTCAAGAAGACTAGTAGTTTAAAGAATTATTTATAAGGGTTGCCACCTTTTCAAATTTTATGTGAGAAAAACTTTTAATATAAATAGTAAAGTTAGTTCTTTTTGGTTTTTTTATCATAAATTAAAAAACAACTTTACCATAAAAAAATGTAACAGAGTTGCCACCTGGTTATTTAAAATAACTAAATTCGGAAAGAATTCAAATTAAAATAAATTACTATATACAAAATGGTTTTCAACTTAAATTTCTTTAACGCTTAGAGCAATAAAAGTACTAAAAGAGCTGCCACTTATTTATAAATTGTAATAATGAAAAGATAGAATACTTTTGTAGCAGATATTATTGTGAATTGTGATTACATGAAATATTGCAGTATTTCCAACAAATTTAACAAGCTCAAAATCTTATAGTTAAAGCATAATTATAAGTGGTGTTGCCACTTATTTAAAACTTCAAATCAATAAAAATGACAGAAGAAAAAAATTAGTTTGGAACTTGTATTGACCTAAAATTATTTAAGAAGACCAGCAGTTTAAAATATTAGTAATAAGGGTTGCCACCAGACGTAAATTAAAGTTTAAAATAAACTTATCGAGCTAGACTCGTTTCAGAAAACATACAGTTTAATATACATTATATTAATTGGAAGGCTGAATAAGATAGATTTCACATGGTTGGCATATCTCAAGGTTGGCATTGTCAATATGTAAATACTGGAAAATACTGTGATGAGTTGCCACATAATTAAAAAATAAATAAAAAAAAATAATGATAACAAATGAACATCATTTGCATTGAAGGAACACTTAAGGTTGAAATTTTTCTTAAGACGGATGCCACCTGCATGGAGCTGTCCTTTCCCCTTTGCTCTGAGTACTAGTGATGAATGACCTTTTGAAGGAATGAGGCCGCCTGGAAAATTCCTAAACACCCTTTACGATCTAACCCAAAGGTATTTATGTGAATGTGGTAACCAAGAAGTGCAGGGAGTAATGAATTAGCCATAAATCCAAATAAAACCGAATTGTACTCGGAGATCCCTCGTTGGGGCTCTATTCTTCAACGAACGGGGGGAAGTACCTGTCTCTTATCTTTAATAGGAAGCTCTCTTGGAAGCCAAGCATCTGCTTTTAGAGTTATGGATGCTGGCTATTTGAGGGGCTCAGAGCACGGACGCAATGAAATTTTCCATTGCTTTCACTCCTTACAGTCCAGATCACTGATTCGAGGGATTAATGGGCGAGCCGAAGCCGTTGGAGAAAGGCAGCTCACTGCAGCCTTCACGAATAGATCGAAGTTATGGGGAGAGTAGAAGGTGGAGTCTTCTGTAAGAAGCTCTTTATAAACTCCAGTTTTAAAATGTCACACCAATGTAGCGTATTTCAAGCAGATCTGGCTGCTCTGATGGTAGCAGTAGATGAACTGATCAGAAGTGCAGCTTAATTCTGAGAGTTGTGCAGTCACTTCGGATGTCGAGTGGCTATTCTGACTTTGAGCTTGCTATTTGTCCGCTATAAACTAGTCAAAGAATGCATGATATCAGTAGCGATAACTTCAGCGGAATGGTCGGATACTGCAAAGCCCTTACGCTTGCTAGGCCGGGCTACCATTTTCCTATGCAACCAATTTAAAGAGAGTCGGTTTTCCAATATCTCCTTGCGTTCTGGCATTGAACATCCAGTGAACTCAGCAAGCGCTGGTCAATAATCCCATTTTTTGCAACTGACTTCTGACCCAGAGAGAAACGTAAGGAGTTTTTCGAACTAGTGGCTGTTAGTGCAATCAATCTAGCGAATCTAGCAAAATAGCGTTGAACAACGGTTTGGTATGATTTGTGAGCCGGGGTATCATCGGTCCATATTTCTTCAAAAATGATGACGGTGAGAACGTAACGTTATCGCCCTATGATAATCCATTATTTGATACCTGAAATTAAACCTTGTGATCGCGGTGCCATTTGGTTTCAACAAGACGACGTCACTTCCCACATATCGCATCAATCAATGGATTAATTGAGAGATCACTTTGGTGAGCAGATAATTTCACGATTTGGCCCGGTCAATTGGTCACCAAGATCGCGTGATATTATACAGACTTAGACCTTTTCCTGTGGAGATATGTAAAGTCTAAAGTGTATGCTGTATATCTGCTTGGATTCAGGCCTTGGAGCAATATATCACGCATGTCATTCGCCAGTTCCCAGTAGAAATGATAGAACAAGTCATCGAAAATTAGACTAAATGGATAAACCATTTTAGACGTAGCCGCTGCCAACATTTGAAAGAGATAATTTTCAAAAACTAAATGCCAAGGAATGTTTTTTCGAAGAGAATAAAAATTCCCTATTAAATTTGTGGTTTCTGTGTTTTTCTTTAAAAAAGTAGGGAACCTTGAAATGGATCAACCAGTACAATTTTTTTTTACAACATTGTGATTATCTCGCACAATACTCAGTCTTTATACGTTTTTCAATTTTGTTGTTTATCGATTTCGTTTCGGATTATGAAAAAGTGCGCTTGATAACTTCACTTCGAAGTCACTTCAAAACTCAAACTTATTCTCGCCCATTCTGAAATGATTACATCTCAATCCTTTATCAATAGCAACACTTCTACAGCTATTAGTTTCATACTCCGTTTTCCTTTCGTTTTTCAGATAAACTACAACTGCCTCAGACAACCGAGCGATCTTGAGAAGAATTGAGTGATTGCGATTGTGTCCAAGTGCCACTCAAACAGCCGCAAACTAATAGAATCCTCAAAGCTGAGAAAAAGAAAGGAAAAGCGAAGGGATTTCAATTGAGATGACTTGAATAACTCACACATGTGGCAACATATGCACCCAGTGTAATAAATCACTAACAAGAAATAACAACAACAAAAAGAGTAAAAACATATTTGAATACGAATGACATTCCAATGCGATTGAGCGCAGCAGAAACGGGCAAAGAGAGGGCAATATAAATGTTTTACAGATGTCACAACAAAAACAATACTCCAAAGAAGAACAAAAACAACAAATAAATCAGCTAATGTCATGAAACAATGGAAAAATGTTGAGGCAGACGGACAGAAGAGACAAGAGTAGAGAGGGCACAAGCAAACGCATACTAACTATTGAAGAACAGCAACAACAAAGCACAAGTTTTATAAAGAAAGAACAAGCTGCCGTACTGCTAACACCATTTTTGCAAAGTCTACAGATACCACAAAAAATACTCGACACAAACGGAGTGGTGAGAATGTTATTTCGAGAGAGGCAGAGTATTGACATATTATAGTAACAAGTAAAAAACAAAAGAGGTTACAGAGAAAGAAACATGGAGGAAGAAAACATGATTGAGCCAAAGAAAGAAGACGGTAGAAAGCTTGTAAAAGACGCTGGGAACGTCGGAATCTTAGAGAGAACAAGCTTAGAACAGCTGCCTAGGAATTTTGATGGCAAATCGAAGCCACGCGGAAGTGCAGTAGGTGAAGACAAAAGTCCAACTGAAAGCATGTTCGAAGAACCAATAGAGGGGTTGACAGAGGACACAACTGAATTGGAGACCCAACGGGTCAGACTTGAAGAGCAGGTGAACGAACTACCTAACGACGATGACAGTCCAACGCCACGTGTGCTTATGAAGGTGGACAAAGCGGTTAGTACGAACGACACGCTCGAAGACCTGCAACGAGCGCTCACCTACGAGGTAATATTCAGCACACTGCTGCAGAAGAAAGTGATGGCCATCAAGCGTGAGTGTGAGGAGCGGAAGCGTGCCAAACGCATGAAACGTAAGTCCATTGGACGCATATTTTTTAGTCGCAAACTTTTCGGTGGTTCGCGTAAGTTGCGCGGCGATAGCGAACCCGATGTTTTCATGCGTGGCGAGTTTGACGCAATGATGGCGTCACCGACCGCATTACGTAGCACAAAGACTGCAGCAAAGCGAACAAGCGGTAGTAGCGGCAGAAAGGATGGCGATGAAATAGAGGTATTCTCAACCTCGGCCTCGGCTTCGAATGGTAGTCATCGCTCGCAGTTGGCACGTGCCACGCTAACGAAGACGCAGAAGGTTAAAACGCAGCTGACTACTGCACACGGTGCTGCAGGCGGACAGCCGGCTGATGATAGCGTGGCCAGCACACTGAGCAATTCTTCGGAGAAGAATGATGTAAGCGGTGCTGGCGCTGCTGGTGGACAGACTATGGTAAGGCGCAGCTTGTTAGTACGCGCGCAGACGCATACACCAGCTGAGGTGATGACATCGAGCTCGGGCTCCGGCGACTCACGTGCTGCCACACATAGACGTTCGGTCTCGGTCATTAATGGTAACGGCAATAGTAATGGCAATGGTGGCAACGGTGGTTTACCCGTTTCGCTGCTGGAGCGTACCTATGACACCACTTCATTGGCCAGTGGTTATGAGAACGGGACCGGCGCACGCTTACATACGTCGACGATGGCCGACGATAGCTTGACTTCGCTACGCGACAGCATCGAGAGTTTATCGTTCGGCAGCTCACGTTGTACGGTAAGTTTTGGCGGCGCCGAGATCATACCAGACGAAACTGCCTCACTCATTTACGAACGTGCACGACTGGCAAAACGCTTGCGCATACTCGAAGCCAAATCGATTAGTGCACAATGCAGCCCCGTACTGCCACGACATTTGATCGCCACGATACCGGCACCAGCAACGGAGCCAATGCCAATGCTACCACTGGCACAGACGACAGTTAGCATTAACAATGCCATGCAGGCCGCTACAACTACGAAGCATATAATTACGCCCACCACTGCCGTTCCTTACACCGCAGCGCCCAGAGCTGGCGCCTACACCACCATTGTCGGTAGCGAAATCACAACAGTCCCCACCAGCAATAAGATTACCCAAACCAAACAGCACATCTTTCGCCATCAAGTGTCTTATACGGACAGCACTTACGGCGGTGCGGGTGACTTTGGCGACATGTCCGCCTACTCACGTTACATTTCGCGTCAGAATACCTCGGAGGAGAGCGCCAATTTGACCGTTAGCACTTTGTTGAATCAAAGCGACTCCTTGTCGCTGCACGCACCCATCTGCTCGCCAACCGCAGCAGGCGGCGGTGGTGGTGGTGTTGGTGCCTTCATGCTGGGCGATCGTTTCAAATCGAAAAGCACAAGTCTGTTAGTAGTCGGCGGCATGGGGCGCAATCGTTTGCTGCCGACACCACAAATAGTGCAAGCGCCTTTTGTGCCCGCAACGTCAGCTGATGGCGCCGGCGCAGTGAGCGGGACATTGCCGTGTAATATTAGTCATAGTGATCAATTAGTAGATAGTTTCAATACAAAAAAATTCACTGCGTCTGGCTACGCCGCGCCAGCAGCGCCATCTAACGCACAAAATCAATTGCCCGCACACCGCACCACAATTAACGGCAGCACAGCTGCTACTAAGACGTTTTCGCCAGCTACTACGGTGTACCAGGCTACCACGGCTGCCGGCATTACCGACGGCACCACGGCTGTTGTGCCGCTTAACGGTTCGCGCGTGCGCAATGGCAACGCCAATGGAGTTATTGTGGGCGGCGCGGCGGTACCTGCGGATACGGCCAAGCTGAACCGCATGACTTCGACATCGACTGGTTCCAGTGTGGCGCCGACTGGTTGCTGCACCACAACGAAGTCTTCATCGCGCGGCCGCGAGAAGAACAAACAGCGCTACAAGCCCAGCTGGCCGTCAGGGCAGAGCGGCAGTGACGATGAGTATCGAAAGCGCAAACGAAAATACAGTAAGCACCTTGAAATTCTCATTTTTATAAGCCTTAATAATCGATATTATTGTTAATGTCTCAACCAGAACGTTACCACAGATGTTCAGATCCGGTTTTGGTTTATCCAACACCAAGCGGATTGCAACACTGCATACTTAGTATGCCGCCTAATGAGCCACTGTAAGTCCATATATCATATCTAATTTAAAATAATTTCGAATTCTCTTTCAAAAATTCTAATTAATTTTCCCGTTAACTGCAGCCAATTTCAGTACAATGATAACTTCCCTTACGATATGCAAATCCAAACGGAGTCCGATAAAAATGACGACCTTGAAGAAATAGTTCCAAGCAGCCATCGCCGACATCGAAAACATCGGTAAGTAAGGCATAGCCACACAAAGTGTTTAAGCACATTTGAAATATGTAGAATAAATTGTTGCTTAAATGTGTGTAAACAGCGTCGACGATGAGTGTGCTGAAGAAACTGCGCTGAAGTTAATAGACAGCTGAGCTCAAATGCCCAAGACAATGGTTTAATTAATAAACTATGAAGTCGAAGCGAAGAAGAATACAGCATACAGACAGACCAATAGAATATAAAATTTTTTTCTTTAGAAACTCTAGTTAGCTTTCAGGAGCTTAAGAATTTAAAAAAAATTCAACTTTGTGAGGATGATGTTACAAATTCTAGCTGAGGTCTCCTGTTTCGAAAAAGAGGATTTCAACAATCACTAAAAGCTGGTCACTGAAAGATCGCGAAGTCCTTTAATAATGTAATGGTGAAATGAATCGAAAAAAAAACACATTTTTTTGTTTCCCTTTTAGGTCTTAAACTCTGAAAAACTTTCCATCAAATCGATAGATTTCCAAACATAAATTTGAAGAAACTTGCAGATTAGATCAGTTATGATTCGGTCGATTCTCCATGATTTAGATGAAGTAGTGAAACCCGTTCCTTTATAGTAAAGTTAGTATACGTCCCTCCATCAAAGAAAAGTAATCGATTTATGAAGTTGAATACGAATTATGCTTCTTCTTCTTCTTTATTGGCGTGGACACCACTTACGCGATTATAGCCGAGCTTACAACAGCGCGCCAGTCGTCCTTCCTTTTCAATGTTGGGCGCCAATTGGAGATTCAAAGTAAAGCCAGGTCCCTCTCCATCTCGTCTTTCCGACGGAGTGGAGGTCTTCCTCTTCCACTGTTTCCCCCGGCCCGTACTGCGTCAAATACTCTCAGAGCTGGAGTAGTTTCAACCATTCGGACATCATGACCTAGCCAGCGTATCCGCTGTCTTCTAATTCACTGAACTATGTCAATGTCGTTGAACAATTCATCGTTCCATCGACTGTGGTATTCGCCGTTGGCAATGCGCAAAATCTTCCGCAGATACTTTCTCTCGAAAACTCGTAAGGCCGAATTAAGCTTCACAAACTCGTCCAGCATAATTGTTCAAACTTGTTGTAAGAGTCCCAAAGCGGGACATTCCGAAAACCTCTCGCACTTTGACTGCATTCTTGATAACAGCGCATATACCACCGAGGAATATGTGAGTGGGGCGGGGCCGCTAGAAAAGAGACGCGGTGAGCTTCTTCTTGGATGGATCGGAGCTCACGACACATGGTTGGCGGAGAAGTCTCCTATTGGGAGCTCTCAATCTCACTAGCAAACACATCAAGCTAAATCCATATTCAACTTTTCTAGATGCCTGGTCACAGCGGAATGGCCGGAAACTGTAAAGCCGATGAACTCGCTAGAAGGGGCACGTGTAGACCAATTAGCATGTGAACGTATCGTACATTCGGTTGCAAGTCTTGGAATGCCTTCTGGCCAAGATTGGACCATAAAACTGAACTTCTAGATTTTGGAGAACGGAACTTTTTCAAAGTTGCCTAGAGGAAGTTGTGGTGGACACATCTATCCACTTTCTCCCCTACTGTCCAGTTTACGTCACACTAAGGTTGAAGCATCTCGGTCGCTATACGAACCTAGCGAATTTGCTGGAATTGATATGAGGCACTTCAATAAATTTTTTACAGGATCTAAGCGTTTTGTCCATATGCGACGATATTTTCTATCCTATACCTATGAGTTCTGTTCATCAGCTGTCCAAGTGGTATTATTAGTAATCTATCTATCTAAGAACTCTAAAGGCGATCTGAGTAATAATCGGAAGCTCATATAGAAGCTGACTTTAACCTCCAAATCGCGCTTACGTTACCGTAAACGTGTCGAAAATTGCTGAGACCACACAGAAGAGGCCAAAGGGTTCGATATTTCTGTTAAATTGACAGTCACCATAAATTGTATATTGCTTAACTGGTCAGTTAGCCCTTCTGTTGGTCTTCCGTTAATATCTTGGAGAGTCCATTCACTATCCACTTATTTTTTCGCCCAACGGCTGTAGTTCATGCGACCCGCCCAGCCAAGCAACGCAGCCAACTGAACCGTTTGTAATTAGGGCCGTTCAATGTACGCCCGCTGTCGGCGAGATAATTTCGTTGAGGCTGATCTTCTGACACCGCCCCCGCCACCGCGCCGCCGACCAGCACATGCATAAGCGCACTGAGAAAGCTTTACCAATTAATTCCAAACAATTCGTAGCAGCCAAAAGCACGGCAGGGTGGAAGAGAAGAGGATAACGAACGAAGGATTGTGTATGCCGGGAATATCAAGTGAAAATTGATGGTTGCGGCAAAGCAACTGTGGGAACTTGAGAACAATAGAATAGTGTCGGCACAAAAAAAAGTGTGGCACAGCAATTAAGATTACGAATGGCAAGCAAAAAGAGGACGAAACAAGAAAACCAGCATTGCAAGGCGTTGGCATCGCCAGGGTGCTGGATATTTGCAAATCATCGCGCGGCCATTGAATGCTTACTTGCCACTTTGGGACGTCAATTTGCGAAGCGGCGCTGCAATTATTACTTGTGTTGCCATGAAATCGAGATGCGCTTGGTTCTTCCACATACAAAGGCGTGGGAACGTTTGCCAAGCGCCTTCATAAGGATTACACGAGCCGACTCAAATATATGTATATGAGTTTATCTCCAGTTCTTTTTTGATTGGAAAATTTCGCCGCTTGGCGACAACAACAACAAGGTGAGGAGCACCAACTGTATCACTGTCTGCTGAACTATGCAAACAATTCAACAGCTGACTGCCGGTCTGCACCCTGTGCGCCCTGCAGCCGCACACGCAAGCCCTCTGATGAGCCACCCGCCTGCCTACCTCCGGCTTTCGGCGCACTGCCGTTGATTGCTGTTGAGGCTGCCAGCATGTTTTGTGCTTTAATTATGCTTCGTCTGAAATTTGGGTCAAGGTGTGCCAAAGAGTTCAGTAAGCTGGCGCGCGTGTCGCGCTGGCGCTGGCGTGGGCATGGTGAATGCGTGTGAAGCTTCTCGAGGAAGAATGGCAAGGGCATATACTTGCTGATGTAGTGCAGTTGGCGGTAGGCTCTTGACTGTTCAGCTGCTTTATTAAAGCCATTTGCACTCAGCTCGACCTGCTCGCTCGATTCTTCGGTGGCATGGAAAATTCTGCGAAAAAAGCTGCTGTTGTTGTTGTTGCATGCGGCTTTGTTTGTTTATTGTGTTCCGCAGGCGCATGCTGAGCTGTGCGAAATGGCGCTATCGAATTTCGTGGAAATTGCGAGCTGACAAGTTGGTTGGAACGCGGGCATAATGGGTGGTTCAGAAGCAGACTTCTAAATGAAAAAATATTTTTTTGTTCTAAATTTGAGAAAGAATTAAAATAATAGTAAACGGTGTTCTTTATTCATAACGAAAAATAAAAAAAATATAATATAAAAAAAAATTAAATTAAAAAGAATTCTAAAAACATATAAAATATTAAAAAATGTAAAGAATTAAAAAAAGAATTATAAAAAATTTATAAAAAAAAAAAATTTTTAAAATTGAAAGAATCAAAAAAATAGTTTAAAAAAAATAAACTAAAAAAAATAAAAAATCTAAAAAAAAAAAAAAATAAAAAAATCTAAAAAAAAATTAAAAACAATAAAAATAAAAAATTAAAAAAATTTTAAATTGTAAAAAGTATCAACTCTTTCGAAAACTCTTAACATTGTTCACTTTTTACGTACTAAAAACTGCACTCACCCATCTTCGCTTTTAAAAATTACAAAAATAGTGTAAAAATACAAAAAAATGCATCATGACCACCCTGTATTTGAACAAAACTGCACTTTTCGCGCTCGTGTGCGCTTGCGGCACTTGCATTATTTTCAAATATGTGAGCGCACAACTATCGAATGCGAATTGAACTGTTCACGATTCATATTAATGGGTAATTTAGTGAAAATTCACTCTGCGCTCTGCTTTTGTTATGGACAAGCGTATTGTTTGAATGCTGTAGGGTGAATCAAACAATTATTTCAGATCGTGTTAACGGTAATTGTTGAGTATTTTCAAAGTTTTCTCATATGAAAAATATATTATATCAAAAGTAATGGAGCGAAAATGAGGCCTCAATGAAAATTAAAAACAAGAAAAAAGCTTAACTTCGGCTGCACCTAGTATACCCTTCACAGGTGCATTTCTTTTAGTAACTATGTGTTCAGTTTATATGGAAGCTATATGCTATAGTAATTCGATCTGAACAATTTCGTCAGAGATTAAATTCTTGCCTTAGAAAATAACCTGTGCCTAGAGGCTTGAAAAGTTTTGGTCTCCCTGATAAATTTCTGGATCCTGTTGCATACTATCGCGACGATGTGTTCCCTATTCGGAAATATAGATCTACGGGCCTGATTCCACATTGCAAACTGCTAGGCTATTCAGCCTTCTAAGCATTTTTGTAACAAAAGCAAGCTGAGATCGCTTTAAGTGCCGCTTGACTATTGCTGAAAATGACAATACTTTCATTGCGATAGTTGCATTGGAGACTTATTTTATTTATTTGCAGAAAAAGCTTCAGCAAGGAAATGCTTGGAAACATCCTTTAGGTATGGTAGGTTAGGTACCATGTGATAGTACTATCTCTTAGCAGTGTGTTAAGCATAGAGTTACTCCATTCGCCCAACTGCCGAGGGTAATTTTGAACTCCTTTGTGAAGTTTACGCCTTTTGTTGTTCTTCGAATGAATATGTAGTGATGTCTTTTTACTTAAGGCCTTTATTTGTTGGATGAAGAGTCCCTTCCCTCTTTCATATGCTTCTGCTGTAATATAAAGCATTGTATATTTTGCTTTTTGATAGCTATCTGGCCTATCTCAAGAGGACAGTGCCTGGAGTTCAAAAGTGGTTAACTTACGTCAACATTAAATGAAAAAGACCATATTCGAATAGCGGTGAGCTGGCATAAACAGCGTACATGCCGCAATTGAAGGTCAGGAAGGGTAGAATTGGCAGGGAATCATACGCTATAAGTTGCCCCTCTCGTAATTCGGAACTGTACTCTCAGATGTTGGACCGTCCGAAGAAAACAATCACTTATTAGTGGTTAGCTTCGGGGCTTAATAAAACCCTCAATTGAATGCAAGAATAATGTACTTCGTTTTACTGGACCACAAACGTATTTGTAGCTCCTCAAAAAGCAAACGAATACAAATACGATTTTTTTAAGTTAAAAATAACGTCAGGAGTTAAATAACTTGCGCAACTAACCTTCAGTCTTATATGATCTGCCGAACTCGATACTTTCGATTCCACAAATCTTGTCTAATGAGTTATCCGTAGGTTACAAGGTTTCTACCTCATCACCTACCAAAACTGGTAGTTAGTTTGAAAACTTAAAGCGCAAAGGGAGTAAGTTTAGCTAGAGATTCCGAAGTTTAAAGAGACATCGTATTAAACGAAAAAAAATACATAATTTCGAGCAATTGTTATAATTATTGACCTTTATTCGTTGGAGGTTCGTGAGGAAGCCCAAAATTTGGCATAAAATGGAAGTTAAAAATATGATAGTCAATGAAGATGTTGTGGAAAACGAAGGACTGTAATAAAATAGGGTTTGGGTGATGAAGGTTGAGGCAATATATATTATACGAAGCTGTTGGATAGTTTCGGTATTAATTTGAGATTAAACATTGGGAAACCAAAAAAAGGTTTTGACTCTTCTCGAAGACATATGAATGTTGATGCGTTTTAAAACTAGAGTAAAATTTCTACTATTTAAGGTATGAACTGATGAGTTCAGATTCAATCTTTAGAGTATTGAAATTTTGTAGATACTTCTTGTTTGAAGATTTTAGGGCATTTAGTTATAATGTAAGTTTATGAATAGATTTAAGACCGAGTTACAAATATTATATAAAACTCCACCGCTATATAAATATATATAAACTATATTTCTCTCTCTTTCCAGCCATCATCGCCACAAAAAGCGACGTCGACATAAAAAACCAAAAATCCTAGTGCAGGATCTGGAAACGCGCATTGTCAAGGTATAGAGAGGCAAATAAAAAATTAACAATAAATAAAAACTAAAAAGAAAATTTTGCCTTTTTCTTCTTTTTTCTCTCTCCTTACTCTCTTCTTCTTTACCCGCCTTCATTTGTCGGCGCAAAGGTCGTCGATCCCGATGACCTGTCGCAGCGGGCGCGCTGCACAATCGTTGTGACAGCGTGTCTGCTGCTGGTCATGTGCCTCATGTTGGTCGGCGTGACGCTGCGCATGGCGCCCCTCATCGATGACATGGGTAAGTGCGAAGTTTTAGTTGATTTTTCGTATAAGACTAATGCTAATTAGGAAGCAAATTTCGATTTTTTCAATTCCGTTATGATTCTTATTACTATTTTTAAATATATATATATGTGTATACGAACGTCTTAAGCGCTCTTCTCTTCTACTGCTACCCCTGTGTTGGCTTTGACTTTTTTCCATTATTAAACTTTGAATTATATTATTACATAAAGACCAAGAAGATATGAAAAGAAGAAAGAAAAGAATATGTCTTACGCATTCGAGCCAAGTACTTAGCGAGTACTTGTAAAACAACAATAAAAAATATAGAAATGATTTAATATATAAAAACTGTATTATATTATATATGTGTATGCATCTGTAGAGCACCAACTTAGTCTTTGGCTGCCGACAACCAAACCCTTCCGAACTTGCGCCCACATTAGCTACGGACATATGGTTTAAATAAAAGAAATTATGATATAATAAAAGCAATTACAATAATAAAAACATAATTATAGTAATAAAATAGTAATTCTTAGAAAATAATTAAATAAAACAAAAAAAGTTCCAAAAATAATAGTTATTCTACAATTGTATACTAAAATATAAAAAAACAATAAAAATTGATTATTATAAAATAATTGGAATTTATAATTATAAAAAAAAAAAAATAAATAAATAAAAAAAGTTTAACTAAAAAATTAAATTAATTAATTTTAATTGAAAAATTAAAATAAATAATTAAATTTAAATTAATTAACAATAAATTAATTAAAAAAATTAAGCTTTATAAAAAAATTAAAAATAAATAAGAAATGGCATTTCATATTCTTGCAGTTGTCAAGAATCAAAGCCAATTCCGAATTCCCACATTTTCCAAATCCATCCAAATTCACAAATTTTCGGCATTAAACTATAATATATCCAAAATTACACGTTCAATTAATTTTGATAAGATATCTTGCTTATGACCATACGCTATAAACCCATAGGAGATAGGGGTAGTATTGAGCCGATTTTTCCAATATTATTAAGAGAAAAGAATGTCTTTGATTGACATAAAAGAGTAAAGTCGATTGAATGTTTGAAAATCCCCATATTAATTATATGGGGTCTAAAGCAAGTTTTCATCTGATTTTATAAGGCAATAAGGGAAGGAAATAAGGAAAACAAAAAATGTTAAACTGATTTATCCATCTGATTCAGCACATCTTTGACAAGCAGGCACAGTATACTCCTATCAATCCGGTGTGCTTGATTAAAGTTTCGCAATATGAAGTGCGGTCCACTTACTTGGTCTCTGAAGTCTTGAATAATTTTAGTCCGATTGCACATTTTAAAGTCGCTTTTCGCGAATTCGAGATCACGCGATTCAATTGCAGGCGCAAATTGTTGGTTATCTTGGCGCGATAATAGTCGACATTGACGGTTACGTTCTCACTGGCATCATTTTTGAAGAAATATGGAGCGATGATTCCACCGGCTCACAAGCCGTTGTTTTTTCTGGATGAAATGGTAGCTCTTGAATATCTTCAACTTGCTCTTCATCCCAAATGCGGGAGTTTTGCTTGCTTTTATACCCATTAAGTCAGAAATCACTTCACTGAACAAACGTCGGATCTTTTTGGAACATACCATAAGCAAAGCAACATCGCTCAGGAAGGGCGAGCGGCTTCTTTTCTGGCACAACCTGTATTTTGTACGCTTTCAATTTAAGATCTCGACGTAAACTGCACCAAGATATTCCATGCATTAGTACGAGTAGCTGCTAACGGTGTTGAATCGACTTTCCACCGTATTTGTGTGCACTCTCAGCTACGGTTTCTTCGGTTGAATATTATCCAATAATGAATGTCGGGACTCAAGATGCGTGATGGTGTTGTGCATAGTAGCCTCAGTAGGCCGATTATGTTGACCATAAGTGGGGCGTAATACGTTCTTTACAGATCGTAGATTTTCGTAATAAAGTTGAACGATTTGTAAACGTTGTTCAGGCGTAAGTCTTTCCATGATAAAATGCCAAACAATACTGAACAAAAATAACATGACAGCTTGACATAACTCAGGAGTGTTCTGTTAAAGGCTATTGAAAAAATACCTCTACTTGCATCACCCGATAATATGAAATGAATATCGAAGAAAATTTAAATTCAAATATAATTAAGTTTATGAATAAAAACTAAAATGTATAAAAAATGTAATAAGATATTTTAAATGTTTAATCATAAATGTATAAAAATAATAATAAATAAGAATATTTATAAAAAATAAAAAATACTACAAAAATTAAAATATTAAGAGAAATAAAATAAAGAATAATAAATAATTGCAAATAAATACCGAACTCATATGTCTGTTTGCTTTGTGGGTGTTCATCCTCAAAATGTACACTTTCGTTTCACGGTCAGTTGGCATTTAACAAAATGCGAAATACTTATTCAAAAAAAAAATAGTAATAATAAACAAAATCGCACTCAGATTAGAAACAAAATATTATATCAAAATATATTCAACCATAAACAGTACATAATAATACCGTTAGCGAGAAAGCAAAAATTTTCAATGTAGAAAGCGTTCCACGTTACGTCTGGATACGTTGCGTTATGTTGTGTTATGTTGCGTTACATTTTGCTACATTGTCTTACATAACATTAATGCGTTTCTGTATTATACTGTTATTTGTCAAACGAAGTAATCATTATTCAGTCATTTTGTAATTAATTGTGCAGTCACTTAAACTTCATTCATATGTAATCCCTCATAGTTGCCACCACCACAAAAGTAGTTAAGTGAAATTTTTGTAATAATTTTAGTTTTTCACTCATTAAAAATCTAGCTGTTTTCCCAGAACACGCGCCTTTATTCACTAACTGTAACTCACAACCACTTTCGAAACCAAACAAAAAAAAAGATTGTAAAAAGTTTAGCTTTTCTAAAACCCAAAATGCACTCTATTAACATACACTCGTGCCCACTACTCTACCCCACCATCCTCTCTTAAGCTAATTTAGTTAAATTAGATTTACTTAAAGAAAAAAAAAAATACAAAAAACACAAAATTCCTATCAATGTGACTTTAAGAATCTAATTTCATGTTTGTTGTTTTGATTTGTTTTGTGTATATTCTCGAACTTCGACCGTACGAACAATAATTACAAACTACCAAACCAAATTAGACATGCAAAATAACTGTAAGTACACAAATTTTATTACTAAGCTCTTTAAAATATACTACTACATATTCTCTTATACAATAAATACAATAAAAATATATTTTAAAACATTTTATTAAATCACAAACATCAAATAAGGGAATGTACACTGAGAAAAAAAGTTTAACTGAAATAAATTCAACGAAAAGCTCCGAAGATGTATTGAGAAGCTTTTGAAGCTTTTAAATTTTTATTCACACTATTAACATGAACTTAATAAAATAACAAAAAAGCGAAAGCTTTAAGCTTTCTTAAAAGCTTTTAGGTTACACATTGCTATGAAAGTTTACAATTATACGCGGACCCATTAAAAACTTAATCTTCATTTATAATAAAATGAATAAGGAAAAGCTTTAAGCTTTCTTAAAAGCTTTTAGGATTACACATTGCTACGAAAATTTATAATTATACGCGGACCCATAAAAAAGGTTTAAATACAATAAATTAAAATGCAAAAGCTTTAAGCTTTTTTAAAAGCTTTCGGGGATATATAAAAATCTGCAGTTAAATTTTTACTACTATAACCGGTTATAGTTATACGCTGATATAAAAGCCAGGAAACAATTACCTTTTAATTTAAACATTCAAAAGCTTTCTTTGGAAAGCTTTTATGGGTTCTAAGTAATTTTAACCACCTATAACATACATACTAACCGATATGTTACTAAATTAGTCAGAAAAAAATTAAACATTATTATCGTTGTCATAATTATACCATATTGAAAAGCTGACTGGGTTATTCTCTGTAGTCCTAAGTGAGCTGATACAAAAGTCATACACTTAAGTGTTACAAAGTTATACTCTTATCCAAGTTTCCTTTTAAAATGGAAGAATTGTAGCTTTTCAATGAAAAGCTCATCAGCACATTCCACAAAGCTTTTATTTGTACATACATTTAATATGTTCCCTAGAAATAATGTTAGCATTACACTTGGGTTCACGAATTTGTTTGCATTCAAAAGCTTTCAAATTTGTTACATACATATATGTAGCTTATAATAAATAAGCTTTTATATTGGAGTATTTAGCTAATATTGAAGAAATTACTAATGGCATTTGTAATTTTTTTCTCAAATCCACAGAGCTTTTCTTTTTATAAAGCATATTGCGCCAAGCTTTTATATAACAATTTCTCGAAGCATCTATGACATGTGTCCCTTTCGAAAGTTTTCAAACGGACGTCTGTATATGCATAAGCTTTTATTGAAACATAGTTACTTTGCTGCTAAGCTAATAGTTGCGTGTAGATATGAATGAAAACCTAAAGCTTGCGAAGAGAATTTTTATTTTTCATAAAGTTGAAACATTTTAAATTTTTAATGAGGTCATTTTACAGGTCAAGTCATGATGGCTACCGGCTTCTGGCACTTTATTGTGTAGTAAAAGGGTTGTTTATATTTTAAAATGAAACGAAAGTGCTATTTAAGCTTTTTTGGTCTAAGTTATAAGTATTCCTTAAGAAGTACAAAAGTGTAAAGAGAAAGCTATAAATATAATTCTTTCCAAAAACCAATTTACTCTCGTTACTTTAACTTAATATATATCTATGCCGTTAATTATTTGTGCTCCAAACATAGCTTTAACAGCAAAACCTTCAAATATATGAAGCGTCAAACCAAAAAGTTTAAAGCAAAAATCAAAAGCAATAACCATCACCTTATGTTAAACTTTAAAGCTTTGAAGTTTTTCACCGACTTCAAAAGCTTTTTACCAATATAAAAAGCTTTTCACCGCCAAAAGCTTTTTACCGACTTAAAAAGCTTTTAAAAGCTCTTGTTTTTTACTCACATTTTCTTCTCTCTTCTACAAATTTTACACTCTCTAAAATCCAAAACGTGCGTTCTCCTCCAACTTTTGAGTAGCAACTCATTGTTCACGCTCACTCAAGCGCTTTTGTGTTATGCGCACTACATGCCATGTCGAGCAATATCCGGCATGAAAACTAGGACAACAAGTCACATGTTGCGCGCCCATGTTTATGTCACACAGCAGTTTTTTTCAGCTTATCGCTGATGCAGCACACATACATATTTACATACACACATATGCATACACTCATACAATTACCATACACACAACTAGGCTGTAGCGCCACCAGGCGGACTGTTGCGCATAAATCAGCATGAGCAAGTGCAGTGCAGCGCTGCTGGCGTTGTTGTTGCTATTGTAAAGCGTCGCTTACGTCAATTTGGCGTCAATTAGATGCATTTGTGGTGGCTGCCAAAGAGGTGCAGTGTACAATCGAGTTGATAGGTCCAACGGTCGTGGCTCGCGCCCTGTGGTTGTTGTTGTTTTTTTTTTCCGTTTTGCCATTCGCTAACCATTATTTGGTATTTCTAGCATTTTTTTTGTTATTTTTTTGCAATAACACCTTTGTTTTGCTTTCACCTTTTGTTCTCTCGTGTGCTGAGTTGGCCCTCCCCTTTGGTTTGAGGTTGTGCGCGTTGCTCGCTTAATGTCAATTAATTAGTATTTAATTAATGTACACTTGTATTTACCAATCGGGCTCATTAAATGCAATCGAGCGTATTTCCAAGCGCGCACACACACATACACATGCAAATGTTTATGAAATTTTTTTTCATATTTTTTTGTTTTTTTGTCTGTGTTGCAAATTCAATATTATTCCACTAGTTTTCATGAGTTGAGTTTTTTTTGTTGTAATCGATTTGTGTGATTAAATTTCAATCTTTTGTTCAGCTCATCTATCATTAGTTGCATTTACGCACGCATACACGCACACATATGACATATATTATGTACTTGCAACATTGTTGCGTATTTTTGGTGACATTGCGCATAATTAATTTTGCGCATTTAATTAATTAGTTTTTTTATTTGTCAGTAAGAATTGCATTCGTATATTATGCCTACACTTAGGCGCATTTTGTTGAAGTTCTTTTAGACCAAGGTAGATAATGCTTCCGACTTAAGCGGGGTCTATGCCTTTATAGAACAAGATAGTTAAAAAAAAAAAATTATAGTGGCTGAAATCTATTGAAAATGAAATATAAATAACAAGCAATAAGGAAAAAACGATCTAAGTTGGGGAAAAGGAAGAAGAGGGGAATGATTTAGTTTTTAAAGGTTAAGAATGACTTATGTCGATTTCCGGCAAAACTAAAAGTTCTACAGAAAAAAATTGTAGGACAAAGTTTTGGGTAATGAAAAGATCTATAACTTTTGTGCACAAAATTTTTTCACATAACCTCAAAATTTATGTGAAAAGTTCATCTAGTCCAGTTCTTTCTCTTTTTATTTTTACAAGAAAAAAATTTCCCCCATTCAGATTTTAACAACAAATATCCAAATGGCCAACTACCCATTATTGTAGCTGTATGTATTTAAATACCCTTTCTGAATCTATTTAATAGATTTTATGTAGTTGTTTTGTCATATTTTGCGTATTTCGCTCCCCTCTTTATCATTTCCAGCGACTCAGACTCGTTTAGAGAGGAGTCAACTTGTCTGCCTTTTTTGCCAAAAATGTTCCTATAATCAGGAATCCACCTTATGAACAAATTATGGAAAAGTAGAGTTAACCTTCCAGTGAGCTTGAAGCCTTCTAACATTTGTTGCCCACGCTGGAGTTTATCTTTGGCGGCAACAAGGTTAACAATGCCGCCTGGCTATCTATGTATATGATAGCTCTCTGTATGCTCCTGTAGTTATTCAGTAGAACTCCACAGGCCTTCTTTCTGCCTAGTACTTTCAGTTGGAAGATCCTATCTGAGTTTGGTAGATCCAATCTATCTTGGAGCCGTCGGTAGTATATAGGGTTTTTCAATACGGCACTACGAAAGTAGACTAATAGAGACAGCAAACGACGCCATATTTTTTCCGCTCTTTTGACATTTCACTGCAGTGAGGTTAGTCATTTCATCATGAAAAGATATACGATCTAACAACGAGTCGAAATTATTAAAATTTACTACCGAAATTCAAAGTCAGTGGCCTCAATTTAAAGGTCGGGGTAAGAGCGCTACAAAAGTTTTTTTAAATAAAACAAAAACAGTTTGGGATATCAGTGAAGTTCTTTATTCCTATTCGTATATACACCATGAGTCACCATTGCCCCTAAACCGCACAAACCATAATTTTTTCGAAATGCGTTCTACTGCCACCATATAAGCCAGAGCCAGAAATAAATTTGTTCATGGAAATTAACTATTTTTCAAAATTTTCAATATACTCAAGCAAAGACTTACACCGAAAATAACGTTCAAAAATCTTGGTAGTTAATTAAGAATTCTGGAGTTTTGAGCGACAAACCTACAAAACACTAATCAAACCATCTTTAATAATGAGACAAATTTCGGACTATTGTATTCAGGTATGATAATGAAAGAAAAAAATAAACAGACTACTCCGGCCAATCGTCATCCACAGAAAGTCACTTTCTTGTGTGCTAACGAAGCATTATTAGTTCATATAAAAACGAAAAATAATATATGATGACCTCTCAATTTGCCATCTAGTTCCTATAATACGACTTCAATAAACTTTGTTTTCAGAAGTACGGTAAGCTAACGGGTTTGAGTAATTAGTTACAGCTTAAGTTGAAGACAAAACATTGAGTAGATTGTAGGTGAGGCATTATCGACTATTCTGAAAAACTCTTGTAAGTTTCCACTCGTAGGGTCGTATTCTTATGATTTAGTCACGGCAGCCACAAGCCCATTACACGAACATATTTTACCATAAAAGTATTGTATAAATTAATAGTTTTTAATACCATACCAGATACTAAAGTGACAAAGGTCATCCGTTGAGTTCAATTTTCGATGACTCGTTCGTGGATTTCGACTAGTAACTGGCGAATGCCATGATGTTTTGCGAAAAGTTCGGAATCAAAGCGTTATTGTTCGTATAGGCTATCGACTTTATATATCCCCACAGAAAAAAGTCTAACGATGTGATACCACATGATCGTGGTGGCCAAACGAAAGGCCCAAACGTGAGTTAACCTATGATTGATGCGATGTGTTGTAAGTAGCGCCTCGATGTAAAACGCGAGAAGTCGTTCCAAACATCATTTCGAGTTGCTGCGAACAGCACCGAATTAACTCTCCACGGTCTTTGTGTGCACTCTCAGAATAGTTCGCTCAGTAGACCGATAATGTTGACCATAAATTGAGCGAAGCGCGAGACACATATTTTTTACAAAACGTGAATTTGATAATAAAGTTGAACAATTTGTAAACGTTGTTCAGGTGTAAGTCTTTACATGATGAAACGCCAAACAATACTGAACAAAAATCACCCGTTAAAATTGCGGCCGATGTTTTAGAAATACTAAACTTGAGTAATACATATCCTAAATTTCTTTTGGTAGTAAGAAAAGCAGTCCTGTTCTATACGGCGCCAAATCATCTCTACAACCACCTCCACGTGTTCGAAGAACTGATTGCCGTTAGCTAAGATGTCCACCAAAGGGTGTCGATTCTCTTTTACCATTCTCAGTTTACCGAGAACAGCAGCTTTCAAGAGTAGCCTTAAAAATCGAGCTGAAGACCTTGATGAGCTCTTCAATCACATTCTGCATTCTGAGTAGAATAGGAATCAATGAAATGCAGTTTCGGAAAAAACTAGTTTAAAAACTTGCCAGAAGAAGCTGACTAACTCAAAGGTTTTGATTTTTTTTTTATATTATAGCAATTGAATAGAGTTTTAAGGAGCTATAGTGAATTGCGGGCAAAACTAATATATTTAATAAAACCTCTTGGACTAGCCTAACCTCTTCAGAATCTTTCACCGTATACTTGCACTTCATCATTCCATAAAAATCAATATTTTGGACAAAAAAATATTATTATTACTATTAAATATTATATATTTATTTTCCACCTTCAAAGGTAGGAGTGCAGCCCTATTGGGCTCAATTAGCACTTGATGTGCCATTTTGATACGCCTTCAAGGTAATCTCACTATTTTTCCAGTCCTCGAAACACTTTTTGTGATGGCCTTCAGCAACTTCAGTGAATTTTGTTTTGTCGCTTCGTTAAATTGAAATCGGGTTCCATGGAGCGGCAATTTCAGTTTGGGTAACAAGAAAAAATCACACGAAGACCAGATTTGGGGTTAATGCGGTGGTTGGTCGATGGCATTCACTACGCTTTTGGCTTTAAATTCTGTCACAATCGTGGCCCGATGCCAGGTTGCCTTATCATCGTGTAAAATCCATGAATCGGTTTACCACAATTTCGACCGTTTTCAACAGATGTTCTCACGCAAAGCCTCACTACGGCCAAAGAGAACTCCTTATTGACCGTCTGTCCACCGGAATAAATTCATGATGCACCAAATCACGAATCTCGAAAAAAAAATAGTGAGTATCACTTTGCTTTTTGAGCGGCTTTGGCGTGGTATTTTTGGTTGCTGTCTTGCTTGCATATCAAACTCATAAACCCGTGTCTCATCGTCAGATATAATGCTCTCCACAAAACTGGAATCAAGCATGTCTAAAAAGACCTTTTTAAGGTACTCTTTTTGAAAAATATTCAGCTTTATTGGGACGTATCGAGCAAGAACGCGTTTTATACCCAAAATTATTCGAACGGACTCACTCGAGATGCTGGGCTCTCTTGCCATCTCTCTAACTTTTGCTTGACGATTTTCAAGACGCATATCCTTTACTTATTTAATATCTTCCTCAGTTGAAGAGGTCGAAGGTCGTCCAGAACGAGGCATGTATTCAACGAACTGATTTCCGACCGTCTTTGAAGGCTTGTGCCACTCTTACGCATCGCAGGCTTTTCGAATATTCGCAATGATTCTGCACACGAAATTTGTTTAGAAATACAAAATCTGAGACAAATTCTTTCTTGGATACTTTCAGCCATTGTAAAAATCGTAGCGCACTACTGAGATATACCGACTTAAGCAACTGCTGTAAGCAAACTGGTTATCAGATCGCGGTCATATTTGACACAGTTATTAAGGACACTGTTATCAACTTAGCAAAATACATTTGTCTGAAATATCTTTTATCCGGGGAATGTAATTTCAATTTCGGGATATTTTTTGTCAGAATGTATTTTATTAAACATCCTAGACTGGCCTAATCTCTGTACTAGCTTTTTCACTTTAACCTTTCGGTAAAATCAATATATTAGTTAGAAGTAGAGCCTTAGCTATTGATATGACAGAAAAGGAACTATAAATTCACATACACACATTCTTGCTAAAAAATAGACGTCAAATGAATTTCGCACACCCCAAAATACAACAAAAATAATTGAAAACTTAGCTTTATTCTTGGCATTCACGCACACACACATATGTCTATATGACAAACACCAGCGTGTATATATAAATGACAATATTGTATGTAAACCTCATTACACATGCACTACTTCTCACACACACACACCGCCAAGCAGCCATGCATTTGTAATGAAATAAGCTCCAGCTCACTTATAATGCATTATGCATAATTTTCGAAGTTATAATAAACCTCCAGCAAATGTGTGTGTGTGTGTGTGTGTGTGGAACGTAGAAAAAATAGCAAAATGGCGATGACACTGCTTTCGAAGAAACGAGCGCGTGCTGAATGCATTAGAAATACCAGCAAACACACACACACATGCCCACGAGTATCCACAGTAAATATTACACACGCGGGAGGAAGATGGGAGAGAGGAGCGAACATTGCTTCGCTGCATCTGTTTACTTTTGCTAGGGGGATGGGGGGCTGCGAGTTAATTTTCCTCGGTTTATTGTTAAGCTAAGCAAGCAAATCTTCGCACGAGCGCGAGTATGAGGACCAAGCGACAATAGCAAGCGGGCAGCGGGGAGCGGGGGTGTGGGCGCACAGGTATGGCATTTTAAAGATTAGTTAGCAAGGAGCTCAACAAACGAAGCATGTTTGCATTGTTATACAGCCATTTCGTGCATGTGTGTGTGTGTGTGTGTTTAGAAATACTTTTGTAAATTCACGTGCTGAAGGGGAAATTACTTCGAACATAACTGTTAAATTTTGTAATGCTTTGTAGCGGTATTTCGTCGTATTGTCATTGCAACTTTACACCGAGATGTAAATAGATATTATAAGAAGCGCTTGTGAGCTATAAGTATGTACAAATTGTTTTAGGGAAAATAAAATAAAAAATTCCAACTTTTCGAGACCATTTTTGTAGTACGATTTTGCCTTTGCTTCAAAATAGACCTCAGTCACCTCTTCATTCGACGAAAATTTCTTCCCAGCGAGCCAACTTTTGAGATCTGAGAACATAAATTAGTCGCTCAAAGTCAGAAGTGGAGGATACCGCATCCACCGGCAGCAATTCGAAGCTTAATTCATGGATTTTCGCCATCGTTTTCACTGACTTGTGACACGGTCCAATAATGCTATGTAATATTCGCTCTTGATGGTTCTTCATTTTTCAAGGTATTCTAAAAAAATTATTCCATACGCATCCCAATATACAGACGCCATAACCCTGCCAGCCGACTGTTGCGTTTTCATAAGCTTTAGATCGGGTTCATCGGGTGCAGTCCATTCGAATGACCGTCGATTGGACTTCGGAGTGAAATGTTGGAGCCATGCTTCAACCGCTGTCATATATCGACCAAAAACTCGCGCTTATTACGCTTGAGCATCTCCCAGCACTGCTCCGAATCAGCAACTCGTCGGTTTTGGTCAAAAGTGAGCTCGCAGAGCTTTCTCATACCTAAATATTCGCGAATGATATGATGTATACGCTCAGTTGAAATCTTTAGGGTGTCTGCTATTTGGAACAACTTCACTTCACGGTCATCCAAAATTATTTTTGGTACTTTCGAACTCTGGCAAGCCTAAATTGGGCTTCGTAGCAGTCATTTCTAACTGGTTTTGAGTTGACAGTCAGTAATCTAAGCGTCATTGCATTAGGTTATGAAAGCAGGCAGTATCGAAACTTTCAGTAGGTAACTCGGTTAATATCATCTGGCTACCCAGTCATTCCAGACATATAAGAATAGAAGGAAATGAAAGGGTAGACGAGCTGGTCCGCTCGAGAGCAGCTGTAGACACAATTCTCCTCAGCTGCCACAGGCCATTCAGGTCCTTCAAGTGTTGTTTGAAGCAATGAACCCAAGAGGAACATCCCAGGTCTTGGAACACAAGCAACACTGGGCATAACACAAAGTTACTTTGGCTACTACTCATAGAACTCTTTCTCTCTGGAGTTAAGTAACATTGTAGCAGTCATCACAGGGCAAATACCCCTAAGATGCCATTCTAAAAAATTTGTTAATGTGGATTCGACTGACAGCAAAGTACTATAGACGGAGAACGCTGACACGCTGGAACATTAACTATGCGGATGCCTAGCCTTAAGCCGGATGAGACGGCATATATTGCACGTCTCCCAATACCCCAACTTAATGACTCTTTGGCAGCTGTGGTGGAAATCCAAGTCAGGGGTTTTACCAAATCCTCTGAATTTCTGGAAGAGACATAATTGGGTTACCAAAATATAAACAAGTATGTAAGTAAGAATTTCAAAAGCGTCACCATTAAGTGGCACAGCGCTGTATTTAATGTGCTACAGAAAATTAATTTCCACATTATCCTTTTGTTTGCGTACAACTGTTTATAGCTACGCGTGCACTTGTAAATATATAAAATGCATTTCTGTTGTTGTTGTTGCACATATGCATTCTTATTTGGTTGTTAATATTTGTAATGCTTAGCCATGAATAACTGAACATAATTTGATGCAGAGCAAGACGTGTGGCACGCTGCAAGTGTGTTTGGGTGCGTTCGTGTGCATCTTGCGCTGGCTTATTTCCACTGAAAATACCTGAGAGTATACTTATTTGTAGGAAATTGTTGTTGTACAAATTTGCAACATTCTACCCCCACCCCTGGAAGGTGTAGTGGCTGCATACAAATTCAGAGCTGAAGCCAGGTGGCCCAGAAAGAAGAAAACTGCTTCGAAACCAGTTAAATTGGAGATATTTAGTTGAATGAATTATTTGTGGTTAATGTAGCTCACCGTTTAAGGATAAATACGTTTAATTTAAAACTAAATTTTGTAGATGCTAAACTGCTGCATGTTGGGATGAAATGCATAATGAATCTGTAATCTACGAAAGGCTCAAGGTTATAGCGACATATTACAAATGCAGTGAGGTAAATCCTAAGTTGGCTCATATGAAGTGAGTTATGCCGCAACAAAAACATGTTCAGATTAAATTCTGACAAATCTTCTTATAATCCTTAGTCCAAGCTATAGGTCCGAACCAACCTTTATATAGCTCGTAACTTCGTCGTAACTATTTAGTTCCTATAAGGCCTTGAATATTTCAAACTCGTTGGGAAATAAATCAGAAAGAGTGCGGAATTGGTTTCGGAATCGTTCCGAATAGTTTCTGAATGTTTTCGGAATGTTTTGAATAATTTCGAAGTGTCGCGAATCAGCTTCGGAATATTTTCGGAGTGTTTAGAATTGGTTTCGGCAATCATTCCGAAGTAGTGCCGAATAGTTTCCGATTATTTTCGGAATGTTTAGAATTTGTTTCGGAATCATTTGGAAGTAGCGTCGAATGGTTTCGGAATATTTTTTTAAATATTTCAGAATTAGTTTCCAAACAGTGCCGAAATAAACCATAAGTAGTTTCCGAATACTTCGGAAATAGTGCCAAAAATTTTTCGAAATAGTTTCAAAGTTGTTCCAAATACCTAGTTCGTAACCGGTCCCGAGCTTCAACTAGTCCGTAACCAGGTCGTAATAAGTTCCCAAAAGGTCTTGAATATTTCGAACTTGTTTAGAAATAATAAGATTGTGCGGCATTAGTTTCGGAATTGTACCGAAATTGTTCCGAAGTAGTTTCGAAATAGTTACGAAAATTTTCCAAAATAAAACCCAAATAGATTTCGAATAATTCCGAACTAGCGTCCGAATAGTTACGAAATTACAAATCAGAGCCTAAATGGTCTCTAAAGAGTGAGTTATTCCATAATTGTTTCTAAAAGATTCCCTAATAGTAACGAAATAGTTTTGCAATAGTTCCGAAATAGACAATAACTACATAAATTATTTCGAACAAGTTTCAAAATACTTTCGAAATTCGTAGTGTATAACCTGTCCTGAACCAGGCTTGAACTATTTCATAACCAGGTTGTACCTAATTTCCAAAAGGTCTTGTAAATTTCGAACTTGTTTGAAAATGATTCAGAAATAGTGCGGAATTAGTTTCGAAACTGTACCAAAATTGTTCCGAAGTACTTTCAAAAAAAAATTTAAAAGTTTTAGCGCTATTTGGGAACTATTCGGAAACGGAATTTACGAAAATTTTTCAAAATAGAACTCAAATAGTTTCCGAATAGTTCCCAAATAGCGCTAAAATGGTTAGAAAATAATTCCAAAACAAAACTTAAATAGTTTTCTAAGAGCACCAAATATTTTCCGAACTAGTGTCAATATTATTCCGAAATGGTTACGAAATAAAAAATATATTAAAGCGCAAATAGTTTCCGAATCGTGCCGAAATACTAACTTCCGAATAGTACCGAAATTATTCCAAAAGAGTTTCTAAATTATTCTGAAATAGTTCTGCACTAGTTTCAAAACAGTTAGAAATATGGTTTCCGAATTTTTCTGAAATAACTACAAAAGAGCTCCGAAATAATTTTCAACATAGTTTCCGAATAGTTCCGACATAGCTACAAAAAAAACTCCGAAATAATTTCTAAACAGTTCCTAAAATATTCAAACTGGTTTCGAAATACTTACAGTCTAATTTTTAACTATTTTCAAATCAGTTTCAAAATTATTTCAGAAAAAACGATGTGAGGTTCTATTTTTTCAATATTGCCGACAAAATCGTCCAATGTCAACGGAATAGCTTGATAAGACGCCTTTCAGGAGGTCATACAAAACTCCGATTAGATCACAACCAACACCTTTTTGCTCACTAGAACCATTTTATTCAGATTTTTGTTTATAGGAAAAGAGTCTTTTGAGATGTGTGTAAAAGTTTGAAGATAATGGATCTCAAAAATTGTCTAAAATATTATTGAATCTTGTTAGTAAGGCTACTAATATGTAACAATCCAGATGTCCTCTCGGAGTTGGCTCATTTTCCAACAGTAATCTCATTAGACGTCTTCCAATAAAAACTCCAATCATAAATTTTAGGCTGAGTATTGATGAAGCTTCCCTTCGGCGGGTATGAGTATTTTGTTCTACTATATAGGAGACTTCAGAGGCCTCAGCACCTCAGTGTCTATTTTGCAAATTTAGCACTCCTTATTTATCTTCTTTCATTTCTCTGTACCTAACCTGGACCTGAGTAATTTATAATCACCACTCGACTGCTTCGTACGTCTCTCCAACTCCCTCTATGCTTTAAGCAAAGTTTCTACTAAACGCCTCTTACTACATTATACTTTTATACACTTATGTACACATTAGGCATGTAAATACTTGCAACCACCACATCCATTTGCTCGGTAAATATGTACCTACTCGCAAGTATATGAAATTTCAAATTCCATTTGTGCAAACAATGAATTTGGGGATTCACTACTTTGCACTGTCATTCGCGTGGCTGTGACAAAAATTATTCGCCAGATCCTTTATGCTACTATTTGCATTTGAAATCACGCATTCTCCATGCCGCTCATTACTTTGCGACACAAGCAGCGGTTGTGCAGCAGCAACTTTCCACGGGCCGATGGCACACACACTTCATGCGGCGCTTTTGTCGGTTTTGTTGCAAACTCGACAGCGTCCATTGCGTTCACGCGCCGCTCATGCAAGTTCCCAAATGTACATGTGTATGTGTGTGTGGGGATGTGTATATTTTGGGGAACTGTTTGCCCAATTTAGTGCATTTTAAGCGGTTTTCGCTTTTGTGAACTTTATAATTTGCAATTTGTCAATTTTCATTGTGTCAGGCTCTAATTAGTTTTTAATTAGCTGTGAAGGCATCGGTTGGCGTTGGTGGATTTTAAGTTACATTTACAAATGGTGAATTTATTTTTAGTGATTTACTTTATTTGTCTTTTTGAATATACATATGTGGCTTTACAGAGTGGTCACAAAAATATCCTATGTGGTGTTTACATTTACTGCTTTATGAGAAATAGATTATTGATGTTTTGTTTAGACAGTTCTGGAGGCACTTGTTCGAACCTTTCAAAGAAACCATTTTCAAAACTTCAATCACCTTAGCTAGGTGAATTCGGTACGAAATTTACCAGATATCCTGATCTCGAGCTTATCAAGCTTAAATTCCAAATTTCCAAGAAAATTTCATACTTCTTATGTTTGGTTTTAGAGGGTTGCTTTGTTGGGAAGACTTGTTTTTTAGGAAAGGCTAATCTACTTAAACTGTTCATATACTTAGCTCAGTAGTTAGGCTCAGACCTCTGAAATTCCGATGAAGGGTTATTCAATTCTTTTGCATTGACAAATATTTCACAGTTTTCAGAAGAAAAAAAAGTACTACTTTGATTATTAGTTCTAATTGTCTTAAGAGTAATGAAAGGAAGATAAAAGCCCCTAAGTATCTTTGATAATCTATATGAACACTTTTTTTATGATTATTGCAAATTTATTTGGCATGGTATCATAATAGATCTTGTTAAGGAACTCAGGCTAAGATGGCAGTGCGATCGAGAGAAGGAGACCCACGAGGAATTAAACAAAACGTGTTCATTTCCAAGTAAGGAAGATTGCGCTAATGGTTCTGTGATTGATAGTTCCGGCGGTGAAATCTATATAGTCACTGACAGATCAAAAAGTGAAAAAAGAACAGCAGCGGGCTTCTTCTGTAGTAATTCATACATAGAAGGTAGCTTCAAACTAATTGACTACAATTCAGTCTTTCAAGACGAAATTGTGAACATAATAGAAGGCCCAAGTAGGCTTCTGAGCAGCATGTCCATAAACATTCTAGGGGATAGTCCAACGGCAATTAGCAGCAATACTTAGTATTAGATATTAGCTATTAACTCTGTTAAGTGTACCTACTCTTAACAAGACACCTTTAATAAATGGGGAAAAAATATGCGCGGAGGCTTATAAGATACTGAAGCATTATATATTCGAATACTCAGCCTTCAGCCGGATGAGGTGGGATAAATTCGACGGATCTCAAGAGACACTGAGCAGCTGAGTTTAAAAAGATTAAAGTTTTACACAAAATCCACTAAGTTTCTTGATAACTCTTAAATTGGTTACCACGCGGGAGGGCCTAGTGATGGCCTTAGTGTGGACGCCTACCGTCTGGTGCTCACTTGTCTCGCTTTTTAACCAATTAAACAATGTCAATTTATGGATTGAAGAAAAAGAAGTATAAATACTTTTTGAGATATCGATAGACGTCGTGTACGATTTCGAAGATATTGCGAGGAATTTTTCTTTAGACATTCTCAACATCATTATTAAATCAGCGGTATAAGGGAAGAATATATGTATACGAGAGATATAAAGCGAGAGAGAGACAATATACTCTTGCTTATATATTTCGTATTAGGCTTTATTTTACAGGTGATCACCAGAAGCACTTTGATGACTTAACTGGAAGAAGGAGAAGAAGTAGTAGAACAATAAGAGAGAATAGTAGAAGAATAAGATGAAGAAGCATCGCTCGAAACATATTATGCTCTCATATTGCCATATTAAAACCATTTCGTTAATTGGAAAACAATAATTTTTGAGGTTAGTCAAGCTTAAAGTCTATATTCTGTGCTTCTTCTTCTTCGAAAGTTTTCGTAAGGTAATTGTGTTGGAAAGTTTGTATCGCTATTTTTCTATGAAACCAAAAATCATAGGAAGTGATAAGAACAATATTCGTCATTCGTCAAAAATTGATGTAGAGTTCTAGTGATATTCTGTGCTTCTTCTCGAAGTTTTCGATTTGGATCATTTTTCTGATAATTTGATAAGAACGTATTTCCAAAAATTGATAAGTTCTCAACTTTTCGAATTTGGAGATAATTTTCGATTTCCGTAACTCATCTTCTTAAGCGTTATCTCTGCTTTTAGCCGTGATAAAATATCGTATAGGTAAGATCAGTGTTCTAGAGCATCCGGCTTATAGAAACTGATGATGTTTAAATGTTGAGTTATGAAGAAACGAGTCCTTATACAATCAAATATGAACGAACTTGGTGTTCTTTTGTGAATAGGTACATTCGAATACCAACCCAATTTTCTTAAACTTAGTGCCACTGTCTTAAGTTCACATTATAAAAAAAGTTCACATTATAATAACTGTATAATGCAGTTCACGCTCCTCATTAACCTCCACTTTGTTTTGCTTTTTAGAAAGCTTATTAGAAAGCGCTTTGATATTCTCAAACTTTTGCTAAAGCGATTACATGTACCGTTAAGTCAATTTCCTTAGCGTCACATTAAAGCAAATGTGATTAAAAAATTTATATGATCCCCTATTTTGCATTTTGTGTTGTTAGAAAAGGAAATTTTGATTGCCCCACACATGCAACTCGAGGCACATTCTTAGAGACTCGGCGCACAAAAGACTTAACTGCATTATAGTTAGCACAAAGCGTATGCTCGTATGTTGACAAAGTGCAGGCACAATACAGCGCCAATAATTGCATAATAAAAAAAGAAAAGGCAGTGTCGCCAAAAGCAGCAACAACACAAAGGCTTAGCGAAGACAAGCTTTGAGTTGCCGAAAATCTTGTAGAGATGTCAAGAAAGTGTCAACAGAAAATGCAAAAATTTGCTTGTTTAATATTAAATGGAGGCTAGGCTAAGTAAATTGAGGCAGGCACATTAACTGCAATACAAAAACAATAACAAAACAAGAAAAAAACGATAACAACGGTTGCGACGAAGTCGTAATACCCTTCAGAGATAAATAAAATTTTGATATGAAAACTTGATGCTTATGGTTTAGTTTGTGTGGCAGCTATATGTTATAGTCGTCCGATCTCAGAAATTTTCTTCGGAGATTATAGCATTTCCTCACACAGTATTCTATACAAATTTCGTAAAGATAAATATGTTTTCCATGCAAGGACTTGAGTTTGATCCATCAGTTTGTATGACAGCTATATGCTATAGTGATCCGATCTCAGCAATTTCTTGGGACATTGTAACGAAGTTGTGGATAATAATCTGTACCGAATTTGGTGAAGATATCTTGATAAACAAACGAGGTTTCCATAGAAGGCCTTGAGTTTGATCGATCAGTTTGTATGGCAGCTATATGCTATAGTTGTCCGATCTAAACAATTTCTTGGGACGTTGTAGCAAGGTTTTGAATAATAGTATATACCAAATTTCGATAAGATAATGTAGGTAATAATCTGTACGGAATTTGGTGAAGATATCTTGATAAACAAACGAGATTTCCATAGAAGGCCTTGAGTTTGATCCATCAGTTTATATGACAGCTATATGTTATAGTGATGTGATCTAAACAATTTCTTGGGACATTGTAACGAAGTTGTGGATAATAATCTGTACCGAATTTGGTGAAGATATCTTGATAAACAAACAAGGTTTCCATAGAAGGACTTGAGTTTGAATGGTCAGGCTGTCTGGCAGATACCAAAAATGACTAAATTGACTATGCTCGTTACTCTGGTCATTTACTATACATATATATGTACATTGTAAGATCGCCGATGTTGTCTTCTGGATTCATTAATTTCTTGACAAGCGTAATACAACCTGTTCAGTGTATAAAAAATAGTAACATCTACAAATGGTGGAGCAAAGGGTGAGCAAATGAGTTTAGAAAAACACAAATAAACACAGGATTAAGTAAGAATGAGACCTTTGAAGAAAAGTTATACGAAGAGGAGAATGAAAGGGTGCAAGAAGGAAAAATTAAATGTCGCTGCAATAAAGGTTCCTCATTTTTGGTGCTGAACAGAAAGGTGCAAGAGTTCGGAGACCAGCATACACTTCAAGTGACGACAACAATATGTGCTTGTGGTGGCAAAGCTTTCACCAAAATGGCCAATTAAAATGAGTGCAGCACTTCTTCAAGTATTTTATGGCAAAAGCTGGGAATTGCTAAGCGAACTAATTTGGTTTGAATATGAAACCGACCAACAAAACCACAACGAGCCGAACAAAACAATGCCGAGGCGAACAAAGAGCCAACGCAAAACCAGCCAGCGAAAGAGTAGAAATGAAGAAAAAAGTGCCACAACAAAATGCAGCCATAAGGCAGCAAACAATAAGGCAGCACGTAAACAAACAACAACAACAAAAACACTGCCTAGTTTTACAACAGAATTTGAGGAGTTGGGCGGAGAAACAAAAAGCTGGGAAAATAACTAAAATTTTTGTGAGAATAAAAATAGTAACAACAACAACACCTATGCCAACAAAAAACAGAAATAACAACAACAATAGCACGAAATCGTGCAAATATGAACATAAGCGCACAATCAAAATGCAAATGCAGACGCAGCGAGACATGTTTGCATTAGAACCTGCCGCAGCTGCTGAGAATTCGTGTTGCCCTGGCAGCACTTTTTTCTTTTTTCTGACGATTTTAAAATTTTTCATGCTCACATGCTCCCGCTACCTGCATGTATTTAAACGTGGAATTGTTGTGACCGCCACTGCTGCGCTGTTAATATGGCCAAAATGCACAGCCAGCTAACCAAACTACCCGGAACTTAACATATATATATAAATGTTTGCTTAAATGTGTGTGTGTGGCATATTGCTTACATACACAAACACATGCATACGCTTATATTGTGCGAAACGGCGCGTATAAAAACAATGGCAGCGCTATCTTATCAGTCGTTTAGTTCGCATGAGCGCCACATGCAGGTTGCGTATACGCCATGTCGTGCTCTTGCTTTGCTCACTTCGGCATGAAGGTACATTTTAACATGCCGTTTACTAAATATTATGGCGTTTGCTAACTATTATGTTGGTTGTATGCAAATTATTGCTGCAATTTTATTATTTACTCAGTTTGAGTGAATTTGGCGTTTATTTGTGCAGCTTACTTTTATATGACCACACAATGATGGCTTCAATTAAGAGAGGCGAAGTGCATTTTTAAAATAAATATTTAATGACAATGTGAAAAGCTAGAAAGAATAAGAGAAATGAAAGTTCATATTAGAATAAGAAGTAGAAGGCACAAAATATAGCAGTTCATAGTGTATAGTATATCCTCACTAAGAAAAAGTACTAAAATTAAAAATGTATACCATATTTTCTCTTTTCATGACTCAGTGATTGCCAAAATGAAATGAAGATTCGGAATTTTCTTAAAACATTGTCAATTAAAATATAAGAAAAATCGCACTCCTTTATACACTCAATACAGCCAAATATAGCTCTCTATAGACCGTCTGTGCCTCCGTAAAAAATTCACGACGCACGAAACTACAAATATCAAAAAAAAATAAATAAATAAAAAGAATTCACGATGCACGAAACTACATACGAATATCGCAAAAAAAAAAAAAACAAACAATGAGCATCTGCTTAATTTTTCAGCGGCTTGGGCGTGGTTATTTTGGTTTCGGCTCATATTCTTTCCTCCATTCCGATGATTGTTGACTTGTTTGCACGTTAAACTCATAAACCCATGTCTCATCAGCAGTTATAATGCTCTCCATCAATGTGGGATTGGATTTCGCACAATTAAACATGTCCAAAGGCACCTATTTTCGGTACTCTTTTTGAGAAAAAAGAATCAGCTTTATCGAGACGAGTCAAGCAAGAACGCTTTTATACACAAAATATCCATCAAAATCATTCGAACCAACCTGCGAGAGATGTCGAGTTCTCTTGCCACCTCACCAACACTTGCTTGACGATTTTTCGCCATATCATAACACCATATCCTTCACTTTATCATATCTTGAACGATCTCTCGACCATCTTTGAAGCCTTTGTACCACTCGTAGGCTTGTGTTTTTGATAAAACTGAATCACCGTGAGCCTTTTCACAATTTGCAACGACACCGCTCACGAATTTTGTTTAAAAATACAAAATTTGAGACAAATTCTTCGTGCGATATTTTTATCCATTGTAAAAATCTCAACGCATTACTGGCTACTACTGGCTTTTTTTGTGCCTTCAAGCTAAAAATATGAATCTAAAAGCATTATCTCCGTTTTTCGAATTTAGCCTCCGTAATTGAAATATTTGACTTTGAAGTTCGAAACATGTGCCATATAAGCTTGACATATTTTAACTTTAATTAATAGTAGAGTCTTCAGCCAACTCAATTTCGCAATTCGAACGCAAGTTTTTCACTTTCGGAGGCTAATTTCGATAAGCATACACCGTTTTTTCTACTATTTTTGGTAAGAAATTTATTTCTTGAAAAGTAAAATTGATTTGGTCCAATGCCCTGCCGAGTGCTATACAGTATTATATGGTCAATATATTAAGCTTGACTGTTCAAGTAGTTACGTACATAGTACTTTGTGATGGATTATAATATTCATAATAGTGGCTGTTCGCTCATTAGTCAAAAACTATGGCTCACTCATACAATTTTACAGTTAATTTAGGTCAGCTTAACAAGAAAATATCTACAAATACCTGAAAAGTTTAAAAAAAATTCTGGAATTTAACGACAATGTATAACTCTTCTTAGCTGATATCTGTAGTAGGAATATTTAGGTTATAAAGAGAGCACTGCAAAGAGTAGCAATCAGAGTATCAGCTCCCAGATTGAAACCAATCGTTTAAAAATGCTATTAAAAAATGGGTTTCTTTACTTTTCTGGTGTTAAGAACTCGAAACAATATATTATATATATATTACATTTTCGATCTCTATCCAATGGAAGAAATTGAGACTACTCTCTTTGGAAATGCTGTAAAATATTACTAATAACAGTAACTCAAGTATGTCCATTAAAAGGGCTGATAGTTGGGCCAGAGAAAATTCGAATAAAGCTGAAGTATTTTCGGAATATTTAGCTAAAATATTCTCACCATATGAAACTCTGCGTGTGTTTCCCACTGTTTCCAGTCGAGAAATCGAAGAAATCTCAAGTTGCACAAGCGGTGAGCTAAGTGTGGGAAACAAATAATGTAAAGTAAAATATTCTCCTCTGACGACCTAATTAGTGCCGAGGTTCTAAAACAGCTTCCTCCAATAAGTATAGTAGCGTCTTTTCATCTTAAATATGTGCCAACTTATTGGGAAATTGCTGAAGTTATCATGATTTCAAAGCCAAGAAAACCAAAATATGATGCATCATTTTACAGACTCATATCACTTCTGCCGATAATATTGAAGCTTTTTGAGAAAATTATCATACAATGTCTCGATAAAATCATAGAACGAAAAACCATAACTCCAGTGCATCAGTTTGGTTTTCGTGCTAACCATTCTAATATTGATCAAATTCACAGAATTATAGTCATTATTGAAAAAGCCTTTGAGGGCAAAAAATTTTGTTCTACCGTATTTTTGAATGTTGCAAAAGCGTTCGATAAAGTTTGGCACAAAACATTGCTTTCGAAACTGAAACTGATTTTACCGAAACAGCATTAGGACATCATAAAATCATACAAGTATTTAGCAGGTCGCTACGTCCACGTGAAACAAGGAGACAAGTATTCTATACTTAGGGAAATAAAAGCAAAAGTTCCACAAAGTAGTGTGTTGGGCCTTTTTTTCATATTCTTTTCACGCATGACCTGTCAGTAGACTGAAATTATAGAACAGCCATATTTTCAGATGATACCGCGTTGCCTGTTGTTGGTAGTAGTGAACACGAGTGCACTACTAATTTCCAAATTACTTTGTAACAAATCAGTGTTATCCATCGAAAATAAGTTACTTATCTACAAACAAATACTCCGACCGATTGGGAGCTATGGTGCACAACTCTAGGGATGTACTAACGCAAATAATAAGAAAGTCATCTAACAATTTCAAAACAAAGTTTTAAGACTAATTGTCAAAGCACCCTGGTATTGTAGATATGCTGATATGGAGCGTGATCTAGGTGTAAACTCGAAGAAGTATCCATGTTAACTTCAAGAGATAGTCCACCAAGCGACTCAAGCCCAGCGATCTTTTCAAATTAGCCAATACTCTCAGAGTAGTCTCTGAAATTTTGTAATAACTATACGTTGAAATCATATTCAAGTTACTTATTAGTCCTTTCTTTTGACTAAACTAGTTGCAAAATAAATAAAAAAATTAGAAACTTTTTTTTTTATTTATACTTTAAACCAAGTGCCTCTGGTGATATATAGTGACCTTCTATCTTTTAAAATACCACATATAAATAACTGTTGAAAGCTTTTTAGTAAAATACTAACACAAATCATTTTTCGATTCTTAATTACCTGCTCAAGGTATATTAGTTTGCCGCCGAGTTTGTAATGTTCAGAAGGAAACATCTAAGACCGTATAAATTATTTGGGCAAAAAGTAGCTGAGGTTAACTGGCTTCTCTAGAGTAGACTCGCCTAGACTTTAAACGGTTATTTGAAAAGCAAAGTATACTCATGATATCTTCGATGCATAGACGAGCTCAAGGCAAGATTTCGTGCCGAAAGCAAGGAAAGGAGTCCGAGGAAGACTACGAAATGGGTTTCTGTCTCTTCGCTTAAACAACTCAACACTAAAGTTGACAGATATTAAATTGAGTTCATCTTAAATAGAATACTACAACAGATTAAGTACATTGTGCTTATACGAATTAATTTTATGAACGTTTTTTCGAACCAAAACCTAATGCACTGCTGATCAACGAGCTTTAGTTTCAATTAGGCGGCCCAATTTCAAAAACAAATTCAAGATACTTTTATTTTATTTCCTCTCCCCACACAATTTTTCGCTTGTTGCTTTCGCTTTGTATTAAATTAATTTTCCTTTTGGTTGCCATTTGGTGGCAAAATAATAAAAACAACAGCAACAATAACATGGGGTGGGCAGAAAGGACGCATTGCGCCCGCAGCATTTTTTCAAAATGACACAAGAACATAAAAACAAAAACAAAATGTGAGCAATTATAACATGCATACACACACACACACATATGTACATGTTTACAATGTGTATGTATGTATATATAGGAGTATATAGATATATTTGCAAGAAAGCCTAGAGGCAGCGTCAAACAGCAGCCGCGCATAATTCCAAAGAAAAATACACCAAAAACCAAAAGTGAACGCTAAGAAAACAAAAACAACAACAATAATGTTAACAACAATAGCTGCAGCGGCAGCAACAAAATAATTTACTAACACAAAGTGAGTCGCAACAAGTAATGAAAGAAAAATATGGCAACCCTGCGCTGGATAGCTGTATAAATGCGAAAGTAGTAGAAAACAGCAAACAAAAACAAAACAATATAAACAGTAGCAGCAGCAACAACAACAACAACGGCAACAAGCAACAAGCGTTTCAGTCGAAAAGCAACGAAATAACTGAAAGCCACAAGTGGCGCAGCGAGCGAGCGAGCAGACTGCCAAAGCGCGCGAGTATGACATTTTAATCTCCCCCACAGCAACTGACAGCTGCGAGCTGATAGCTGATGGCTGCTCACTGCTGCCCGCCGGCAGTTGCTTGCTCGGTTGCTGGTTGGTTGCCGCTATCGCATAGTTGTTGGCTGCCGTTGAGGTGGGGTGTTGGGTGGTGGCTTGCTATCGTATGCATGGTTTGAAGAGTTGTTGTTGGCGCCATAAGCCAGTGGAGTTTGTATTTCATTATTTTTTGAAATGCAGCAGTGAAATTAAAAATGTCATACAAACATATTGAGAGATGGTTTTATGTATTCGTTTGTGTTTGAGAAAATATGAGCTCTCATCGACAAAAATCGAAATGTAACTGAAGTGAAGAATTTTAGAGCAATAATTTTTTAAAGGAATATGCTATAAAGTGTGCTTTTAAAAAATTGTGGTATTTAAGGGATTGGAAATCAGTCGAATGTGATTTTGGGACCGCTGCAAAGCTTTGAAAATATTCAATTATAAATAATAAACGCAATTATAATGCATTTCGATCGGTCAGTTTGTATGACAGCTATATGTTAGGGTGGTCCGATCTAACCAACTTATTCAGATATTTTACAATAGCCTTGGATAATAGTCTGAGTCAAATTTCGTAAAGGTACCTTCTCATATAAAAAAGTTTTTCGTACAAGGAGTTAATTTTGACCAGTAATTTTGTATGTATCTTTATAGTGGTCCGATCTAAACAATATGTTCAGAGAGTGTAGCCTTGACTTAGACGATAACATGTGCCAAGATTCATGAAGATATCTTGTCAAATCAAATATTTTTCCTTACAAGGACTTGAGTTTGACCGGTCAGTTTATATGACAGCTATATGTTACAGTGGTCCGATCTAAACAATTTATATGAAGGTTGTAGCAATGTCTAGGATAATAATCTCTACCGAATTTGATGAAGATAGCTTGTTAAACAAAAGAGGTTTCCATATAAAGCTCTGAGTTTGATCGTTTAATTTGTATGGCAGCTATAGGCTATAGTGATCCGTTCTAAACAATTTCTTAGGAGGTTGTAGCAATGTTTTTGATAATAATCTCTACCGAATTTAGTGAAGATAGCTTGTTAAACAAAAGAGGTTTCCACACAAAGACTTGATTTTAACCAGTCGGTTTGTATGGCAGTTATAAGTCATAGTAGTCCGATTGAAACAATTTCTTCGGATATTGAAGCGATGCCATGGATTGTAATCTATGGTAAATTTCAAGATGATATCTCATCAAATAAAAAAGTTTTTCATACAAGGACTTGAGATTGACCAGTCAATTTGTATGACAGCTATATGTTATAATAGTCGGATATTGACAATACCGACAAATGAGCAGCTTCTTGTAGTGAAACGAACCTATGCGAAATTTCAGATATATATCTTAAAAACTAAGGGACTAGCTTATGTACATACAGACACTCGCTTATGTATATACATGGCTAAATCGACTCCGCTTAACATGTTGATCATTTATATATACCTATAGGATCTCCAACGCTTTCTTCTGCTTGTTGCAAACTTCATGGCTAACTTCATATACTCCATGGAAGGTACAAAAATGCGAGTAAATAAAATGAGAAACATTTATTAGAAAACAATATTTTCAAAATCCAAGAAATTGGTCAAAATCGAAGAGAAATCTAAGACAAAATTTACTTCATTTCATTCAAATTTCTATGCAACTTTAATATTGCAGAAAGTAACCGTATTTCACTCCCCACTCCAAGGCCAAAACGCGGCACACAATCAGCACATTTCCTTGATTTCCAGTTCGATAAAGAAAATATTTTTTTAGCCTCATATTTTATGATTGCGCCATTGTTGATTTTAGCAAAAAATATTATTCTTCAATTTGACTACAATTGCAACACACACACATACATATGAACATACACATATACTCATATGTACCTATACAATCTCCATACTCTTCGAAGTGGCAGCGAAATATTTATACAGCAGCGCGGCGACGATGGACGGGCATGCGAGCGAATATTAAAATAAACTGCTGTCCACAGTTGCAAATAATTTCGCTGGCGTTGCCCTGCTTAACAGCGCTTCATTCATATTTTTCACGCTAGGAAAATAAATACAAAGCTTGCTCTGCACACGCACTGGCGCCAGCCAAACGTGGCTGAAGCCTTGTGCGGCTGACAGTTGACCAAACAGATTCATGCCATGGGCACACTTGAGCGTACGCTTGCCACATGCGGCATGAGTTTAGTTTTTTGTGCTGCAAGCGGAAACAAAAGCAATTTAATTGCTGGCGAGTAGCTTTGCTTGTGTTGTTGGCAATTTGCCTTCTTTTTTTAGTAAGTTTGTTCCTACGTAATGATTTTGACTTCGCTCTGAAGCAATCACTGCCCTAACAAGCTGTGTTATAACGCATTAGAGCGGAAATTATCGGCCAAGACTTCGCGGTGTTCACTTATGTGGAAAAGCCAGCGATTCGTTGTTGGCCAAAAGGTAATTGTGTATGCAAAGATAATGGTGTATGTTTCTTCTTTTGCTACCTGCACGCCTCTGCTTCGCTACTGTCACCGTTTGGTCTGGCCGCTCATTTACTGTGCAGGTATGTACTATATATGCATATGTATTGGTTCAGAATGTTTGGCTGTACAGAGTGTTGTTTAGACTGCTCAATCCCTCGTCTTTTAGTTATTAATTTAGAAAGTTTTTTGTTTTTAAATTAAAAAAAATTTAATTTTGATAATAAAAAATATTTTTTTAATCAAATTGTTCTTATAAAATAAAACAAATGATAAAAATGAAAGAAAAAACTTTTAATATTAAAAATTTATTTTTTTCATTGTTAAAAAATTTAAAAATAAAATATTAAAAACATAATTTTTGTAATTAATTTTTTTTTTGTTTTTAAAGTTTTTAACCTTTTATAACTTTTATTTTTTTTTTATTTATGTGGACATTTAAAAAAAAATATTTTTATTTAATTTTTTATGTCATATTTTTTATTTTAATAATTTTTTAAATCTTTTATTTTCTTAATTTATTTTTTTTCAATTGTTTTTAATGTTCTAATTTGTGTTGAGTGTTGTTTAGATTGCTCAATCCCTCGTCTTTTAGTTATTAGTTTAAAAAATTTTTTGAATTTAAATTTTTTAACAAAAACAATTTAATTTTTGATAAAAGAAAAGTTTAGTTATTATTATTTTTCCTATTTAAATTTTTTTACGAATATTTCTGATTTTTTTTTTTTTTTGGCCAAAAAAAATTAATTTTTAATCAATTGTTTCTTATAAAATAAAATAAATGATGAAAATGAAATATAACACTTTTTATATTAAAAATTTAGTTTTTTTTTGTTAAAAAATTTAAAAACAAAATATTAAAAATAAAATTTTTGTTTGTTTTTAAAGTTTTTAACCTTTTAACAATTTTATATTTTTTTTATTTGTCTGGACATTTAAAAAAAATAGTTTAATTTTTTATTTCATATTTTTTATTTTAATAATTTTTTAAATCTATTATTTTCTTAAATTATTTTTTTCCAATTGTTTTTAATGTTCTAATTTTTTTTATTTTTTAAATTTTCTTTAAATTTGTTTTCGAAGTCAAATACAAATTCATTTAATTTTATAATTTTCTCAAAATATAAATTTTTTTTTATAGTTACTCTTTATTTTTATTTTTGTTTAAAATTTTTAAAATTTCTTTAATTAGGTTTTTAAGTTTGTTATATATCTTCAGTTTTGTTTTTATTTTTTAAATTTATTTATATTTTTCAATTCATTTTACTGTTTTTTTGAATTTTTTTCATCTTTATATTTAAAAAATTCAGTTAAATGCTTTAAATTTTCTTAATTTTTTTTCTAAATGTTTAGTTAATTTTTAGGCTTTTTATTTTTGTTTGAGTAGTTTTTAATTTTTTTTAATTTTGTTTTAAATTTTTAAAATTTTTTTAATTGTATTTTTTATTTTTTATCTTCAGTTTTTTCCTTATTTTTTAAATTTATTCATATTTTTCGATTAATTTTACTGTTTTAATCTTTTTTATTTTTTTAGTTTTCCTAATTTTTATATTTAATAAATTCAGTTAGTTTTTCAAATCCCTTAAATTTTTCTTCTAACTTTTCTATTAAATTTTAGGACTTTTTAATTTTAATATAATTTTTAAAAAATACTAAAATTTTTTTTTAAGGTTTTAAATTTTTTTAATTATGATCTCTAATTTTTTTTGAATATTTCGTATTTTTTTCAGCAAATTTTTTATATTTTATTCCTTTTTTCTCAAATTTATTTTCTATATTCTATTTTTATTGTAGTTAATTTTTTTTTAATTTACTTAAAATTTTTTTCTAGTTCTCTTTTTTTTCAAAAGTAACTTTAAATTATTTTAAGTTTTTAAACATCTTTCAACTTTTTAATTTATTTTTCTATTTTTTTGAAATTTTTAATATTTCAAAATAATTTTTTTTTATTCATAATTTATTTTACATTTTTTATTTTCTGATTTAAGATTTTTTGTATAGATATATTTTTTTAATGTTTCTGTTGTGTTTTCCTTTTGTTGCAATATCCGCCAAGGCCATGCGCCTCACTCTGACGTTCCTAAGCTTTTTTCTCGTCACTTTCTTTACGCCACATATTTTTCCAATTTTTTGCGTCTTCTTTTCCTTATCCATTTTCGTAGTAGCAGATGTTTTCCGTTTCACTGCGTCATCTTCAATGCTTTGAGAAATTTAAAACGTCACTGCCGCCACCGCCGCTAACACCGCGCACACAAAAGCCAAGCGGCGCGGAGTGCGAGGCGCAATAACGTTGACAAATGTCCCTAACAGTCGGCTATGTTTGCAAATATACAAAGCTATGTGAAAATATATCTTTGTGTATGCCTTTTCCTCTGTCTTTATTGAAATTACATTCACTTTTCAAATTATGCTACTCCCGTGCTTCTTTTGTAATTGAAATTAATGTTGCTCATACGCCGTGGCATCCGTTGCGGCAGCTATCATACTCTAATACACTTATAATATTAATAGCAACCACATATGTGGGCACTGTTATGAATTTATCATTTCTTTAAACTGTGCACAACAACAACAACAATTGCAAATGTAAAAATTATTTATGAAAACAATTTGATGTAAGAGAGTTGGCTGCCGCTACTCCTATAACAGCCCAGTCAAATTGAATTTCTTCAAAAAGTCATTCGCACATCCATCTGTGTGTGATGTTTATTATATAAACATACATATATATGTGGGTACGTGCATGTGTGAAGTCATTAGTTTTTGCCGCTCTTTCATTTAATACTTTCATTAATATTTCATGCCGTTTGTAAAACGTTTCAAGGCTGCAAGCGCCCAACTGACTTTTATCAAGCCAAATTGATGTGTGGAAATTTGTATCTTCTTTATTTTATTTCTGATTTATGTATTGAGGTATAAGCATGAAATATGGGTGTAGGCAAGGAAGTCAAACTTTCCAGAATTTTTTTAATAAATATTTTTAAAGCAGCGCTATCAACTCTGAAATATATGTATATTCTAAATATATATGTTTATAGTATATGTAAATAACAGAATCCCAGAAAAATTGCATACTCGCAACACATAAGATTATTTTAAAAACATTCACCAAATAAAGGGGACAATAAAACCCGTTTTACCAGTTTCCGTTGCCCAAAGCAGATGCCTGACGATACCTGAAACCTATATCTTCTCACTTTCATAAATAAAAATAAGATAAATGTCTGTATATTAATAAGATTACTACTCCAAAACTGGTTTTCCAGTCCCATTGGTATTCAGCGCTTTATTCAGCAAACCTTACTTTTAGCTGAATCAGTGCTGAAGTGCTGAAACTTCAAAAGCTTGGTAGTTTCTTCCAGATTTATAACCTAAAGTATGTTCAAAATACCATGAAAGTCGGCATATAAGTCAAAATCTCTATTCGAAATTTTATTGTATACAAATCCGGTGGAGGATAAAATTGATCGATCACTGCAAGGGAGATATAGCAAAACTCAAACCTGAATAGCGTTTTGTTATCTTAAATGTTCTATTCACTCCTTACTCAAAAAGTAGCCTACATCAAATAAAATTCCAAAATCTTCTCATTTTTGAGTGCGTATAATATTAGTTATACATTCAGAAGCGAAATATTTCACGTATTTTCCAAAAATCTGCTTTTAAGAAAGGTGCTTGGCCTAATTTTTTTCAATTAAGGCCTAACATCTGATAAAATTTTTAACTGGCTAAGAAGCTCCACCTTATCAAAACAATTCCAGAAGAGAAAACAAATCATTTGTTCCCACGACAGTCGGGTCTACGTAACCGGTACGGCCCCGGATTTCTATCCGACCAAGGACTGTCAACACGACAGATTTATGCCGCTACAACAACAACAGAAAATACCATCATAAAACCAATAAAACCTCTATCAAGTAAATGGACTAAAAATCTCAAGCCAACAAACCCCAGTGACGTCTTTTTTTGTTAAAAATTCTACAACCAAATATTAAAAAGACAAAAGTTTCAACAATTTGTCCCCAATAAAATTAGTTGAAAATATTCATATCCTATTTTAACTCTACTATGAGTACATAATGGAACTGTTAGTTAATATGTAGTATAAAGCTGACTCACCTATTACTTTCATTGAAGTTTCTCCCTGTTTTTCTGTTGCGGATCTGTGTTCAAGGTAGACAAATTTGATACTTGGTGACTGTGTACGACCTCTGCTGAAACCAAAACAAAATATAATATTAGAAACTGAGTTTGTACAAAATAATAAAATTATTTACACAAAAAAATCTATAATGATTTTTCTACCAAACATTAATATGATGTTTATGGCTTTAAAAAGTAAAATAACAATGCATCTTTATCTTCATCATTGGTGTAGACACCGCTTACTTATGTATGCTTGCCTGTATACGGCCTTGAATTGCTGCTGCATCCTCTCAATTAAACTTAGCACTCTTTCCTGGTCTCAGACCACAAAAAAAATTCAGCAAAATCCCTCTCTTTCCCTTCTTGACTTCAGATTGCCAGTAAATTATTTTTTCTTCTATTTTTTTGTTATTATTTCACTCTTTTCCAATCGCTTTCATTCCAGTATGTGTATATTAAGCTTGACACGATGTTTCTAACACCCACAAGAAAACATAGAAGACCCTTCGTCTCTATATACAGGCTCATTACTTTTTGAGATATCGTTTTGAAGTTTTGTACATACTTTGTATTCATTATGGACCTATTACTTTGTCGAAATCGCTGATATCAGACGGTTATAACATAAATATGTCTTACAAACCGATCATTCAAACTCAACTACTTGTATGGAAAGCTTTTTTATTTTATGAGATATCTTCATGAAATTTGGTAGGGATTGTTATCCAAGGCATCGCTAAAAAATCCAAAGAAATTGTTCAGATCAGGCAACTATAGCACATAGCTGCCATACAAACCGACCGTTTAAACTTAAGTCCTTATATAGAAAACATTTTTAATTGATGAGATATCTTTATGAAACTTAGCATAAATTATTTTTTATGGCACCGCTACAATATTTGAAGAATTGGTTTAGATCGGACTACTATAGCATATATCTGTCATACAAACTGATCGATCAAACTCAAGGCCTTGTAGGAAAACCTCTTTTGTGTATCAAATTATCTTATTGAAATTTGGTACATATCCAAGACATTGCTATAACCTCCTAAGAAATTGTTTAGATCGGATCACTATAGCATATAGCTGCCATAAAAACTGATCGATCAAACTGAAGCCTTTTATGAAAAACTTTTTTATTTTATTAGATATCGTAAATATTCAAAAAATATTAATTTTGAACAATTTGTGAAAAATATAAACCATTTTCAGAATCATAAAGCTTCACCTTCCACACAAAATTATTACAGAAACTTTAAATTGAGACTGAAAGAAAAATGTTTGTAACAATCACGCATAATTTGAAATTTCAAATATATATTTGGTTAAGATGAGTAATAAGTAATATTTTCCTTACAACCTGTCCGAACTACTTAAATATACATATACAAGTACAATATCGCTATACATAAATACAACAATAATTCCTTAGAAATAAATCGCCGACTACAAAACTCCCTCTCCTAAAAATAGTGCTTGTTGATGGCAAAAGGTCTATTGAAATTTTAATGCCAAAAGGTCAGTTTTACATATTCCATATACGACTTTCAAATTTGGTCCCAGCTAGTGCACTTATTTAGTGCGCAACGCCATCCGTCAATTAAGTAAATAGTATTGCCACACATTCGCACAAACTGTGCTTTCAGAGATATTGCAGCAGCTTACGTTTGGTTGCGTTAGTGTCTGTGTCAAATTAACACCCAAGCAATAAATCATCATATTTTTTTTTAGTTCCGACCCAAGGGGACACTTTGGTTGTTTTGTCACGGCTAAAAAGAAACCGACGAGGAAGACCAATAATCAAAATAAAAATATGAATAAAAAGTAAACACCAAATAAACACGCTTAAAGTTCCTCAAAGCAAGCAATTTTTTTTAAGAAATTGAGTCGCTACTTGCACGTCAGTGTTTGTGCTGGTGTGCGTGTGTGGCAATGAGTGTGCAAATGAAGAGATGCTTTTAAGCAAATTGTTCTGAAATTAATTGTGCGCGTTGCCGGCAGCGAGGTTGTGGCAAATAAGCGCAAATTGTGAAGAAGTAAAGGAAAATTTAGGAAATTATAAAAATAACGGTTCCCAACAAGCATTAGCGACTTGTATGTGCATGTGTAAGCGACTTTTTATTTCACTGCCAGCCAAGTTGATTTATTGACAGCACGAAGTTATCGAATTTGAAGTTCGTTTCTGCGCGATAATTTTTTTCTTCTTATTTAGATACTTTTTCATGCTTAGATATACCTAGGTATAACTGTATGTGATTACGTTTGCTTTGCGCAAATTTTTTCTGCCGATATTTCTCTTCACACAAGTAGATGCCTCTTTTCTTTTGAGTTGAGCACATATCGCATATCATTTTACAACAACAAGTGACAAAGAGAATTTGCGATTCCCGAAAATCATGGAACAAAGCAAGTGAGTAGGAGAACAGTACAGATTAATCAGCTTATAATGGCTGCAGTAGGAATGCTAAATTAAGGTATGTAGTGTGATAAGCAGAACAAAGCACTTAAGAAAATATTTTTGAAAATAACTATACAATCAAAACCAGTAGGAGCTTAAAATAAATGTTTATCTAGATAAAAAATACCAAAACCAAACTTTAACTTCAGTTGCTTCGAAACGATAATACCCTTCACAAATAGCAACGATGCCATATAAGAACTTGAAATTAGTCGGTCAACTTGTACGGCAACTATATGCTATAATGGTTCGATCTGAACAATTTCTTCGGAGATTCTAGCGTTGGCTCCAACAATAACATCTGCTAAATTTTGTGAAGATATCCTATCAAATTAAAAAGTTTTTCATACAAGGACTTAAGTTTGATCGTTCAGTTTGTATGGCAGCTATATGCTAAAGTGCTCCGATCTGAACAATTTCATTGGAGATTGTAGCGATACCCTGTATAATAATTCGTGCCAAATTTCATGATGATATCTCATCAACTAAAGAAGTTTTCCATGCAAGGTCTTGAGTTTTATCGATAATTTGTATGACAGCTATATGCTATAGTTGGTCGATATCGGAGGTCCCGATAAATGAGATTGCTGAGAAACCGACCTGTGCCAAATTTCAGATCCATATCTCAAAGGCTGAAAGACTAGTTCGCGTATATATAGAAAGACTGACAGACACACATGGCTAAATCGACTCAGCTTATCATGCTGTTCACTTACATGTATATTTTATATGATGTTACAAAATTTGGTCAATCGATCAGCCCAGAACGTGAAATTTTCTGCTCACAGCAGTTTTCTCTCAATAAATCCATTGATTGGTGCAATATGTGGGAAGTGGCGCCGGGTTTGTTGAAAGCAAATGTCGCCGAGATCACGAGCTTCAATTTCAGGCATCAAATAGTCGGTTATCATGGTACAATAAGGGTCGTCCTTGACGGTTACATTCCCACGGGCATCATTTTTGAAAAAAAAAACGTTTGATCTTCCTGGAACTTTTCAAGAGCCCATAAGGGAAGGCGATGTCGCCTGGGAAGGTCGAGCGGCTTCAGTTCTTTGCACAAGCTATATTATGTAAACTTTCGATTTAAAATCTCAACGTAAAATGTGCCATGTCATTCCGTACGTCAGTACGTGTCTGCGAATGGCGCCGAATCTATCTTCTTGTACTCTCTCAGCTACGATTGCTTTATATTCTTCACTGCGTGCTGGACGTGGTCTATTTGGTCGAATGTCATCCACTAATGAATGCTGGAGTCTCAAGATGGGTGATGGTGTTGCGAATAGTATGCTCAGAAAGCCAATCATGTTGACCATAAGTAGAGCGAAGCGAGCGAGAAACATTCTTAATTTATATTAAAAAAGTTGAACGATTTGTAAACGTTGTTCGGGCGTAAGTCTTTCCATGGTGAAATGCCAAACAATACAGAAAATATATGACAGCTTGACATGACTCACGCAAGATCTGTCAGAAAAAGGTAATTGAAAAGAGTGCCTCTATTTGGATCACCCGCAATTTACCATAACAGCAAGCAAAGTTGAACCTACTCTTTTGAAGCCCAGTAAAGGTATGAAATCAAAAAAATTTTACGTACACATCTGGGCTTGCAATTATCACGTGTCATACGTAGAAAGATCACATGAAAATAAGCGAACCCAGCTCAGTCTGAAGAACAAGCTCCTCATTTATAACGCCATACCTCAGCATTAGGGTTCTATTGAATTCAAAGCTGGGCCAATTCTACTAGACTAGAGTTCTTTGCAGCATATTTGCTGTGCCTTTCTGTCTGAGCTACCACGTCTTCCATCGAAACTTAAAAGTTATCAATCTAAGGGAAATTATTGAAGAAGTTAGTAGTAAAGCGAAGTTTGCGGCATATACTAGAAACACAGCCCGGCTTTTCGATACGCTCTTTTTTTAAATTTAAGAGTTTCGTCTAATTTTTGAAAGTATTCATATGTTTACTTCAAAGTTTGAAGTGACTGAATCAAATTACATGATCGAAGTGTCCAAATGTCTAGATCATTTATAGAGTTAATTTGGACATTAAAAAAAGATTCCTAAGAAAGTTTTTTCCAGGTGGAACAATTTAGCTCTTATTTGCTTGATAAACGATAATAATTTTCTCCAACTTTGCCTTTATTAAAACTTCTTTTAATATAAGTGCTTGCTTTGACCTTGCTAAATGTACTTAGAAGAAACGTAAACAACATCTGTTTATTTTGACAGTTGACAGCTATCCTACTAGCAAGTACTATAAATATTAGATTAATATATTTTATATATTTAGTTGGAAGAAAAAAGAATATCTTCACCTGTTTTTCTATACCTAAATTATCGCCAATAATTGAGCCCTACCCTAAGAGCATAGAATTTTTCTTTGCTGCACAGTGTAATGTGGCACACAGTCTAGGCTTTCAAACACGGCTCCTGCTGCCGCGCCGTTGCTGCTGCCGTTTTCGATTTTTTTCAATTTTAGCAGCAAAGCTTTCATATTCCTTGTTCTATCTGCCTCATTCGCTTTGTTGTTATTCAATCAGTGCTGGAAATTTGATATCTGCGTTGAGTTCGATTCTTATATTTTTCGACTTTTTTTCGTTGCTTTTTGTTGAAGTCATATATGTAATATTACAGTTAAAACTGATTTAAGTCTGACAGGTTTTTTTTTATTGTCATTAATGTTGAATATTCAGCGAAATTTTATGAAGATTTATGGGAATTAATTATAGGTGTATCGCAAAAAGAAATAGAGACAAATTGTTTTGGTAAGTTTTGAACAATTATTTTGATGCCAAACAGAGCTTAACTTTTAAATTGCTTAAAAAAAAATTTCAATATATACTAATATATTTCGTGAGAAATTACTGGTATTCGAAGAGAGAGCAAAAAGGCATAAACTGTCTTATACTGCTGTAGAGGAGCTGTTGGAAAAAGGTTGAGAGATCTCATCGAAATTCTTTTGGTTCTACGGCACCATAGTCAAGTCCATTATGTTCTATGGAGTCTTTATGTGATGGAGAGCTCTAGAAAAGACAACACTTGCAAGGAAACTCTAGAGCGTTAAACGAGCAGCGCTCATTAACATGTGTGCTTCTAACCACTAAGGTTCGCTCCAACTATGGCACTTAGCGCCATCTTGCACATAGTACTGATAGACATCGTCGGAAGGTGTATGGCTACGAAAGTTGCTATCAGACTCAGAGAAACTGGATTCTTAAGGAATCCAGTAAAATGTAAGTAATTTTTAAAGTCTGAATTTCTCTTTTGTTTTTTTACACGCCAACACCTGCTCAAGTAATATTTTTTGTTATTCATACTTCGAATTAAAGCAATGCAATATTGTTTCGTCGAATGTACTCTTCCGTAGAATGTATTAATCCAAATTTTTGTGCAAGTCTATTATGCGATTGTAACGTCACTTGGCAGTCAGAGGCGCAAATTGACTGACGGCATAATATAGTAGGCGCAAAATCAATATAGCATACCAAAGACACAAGCAAAAGAATATTGGATAATTTGAAAAAGCAAAAACAAAAGAGAAAACGAAGCAAGAAATAAGACAAAAACTAAATTGATAGAGTTTGAGTAAAATCCATATAAACCCAACCACAAAGCACTTAAGAAAAAAACCGAAAAGAGAAAAAAAATAAAAGCAACAAATATTACAATAAAATGTGCATAGCTATCTATAGCCTTACCAATTTTATGTAATTACTTGCCACACCTTTCCAATAGACATGATAAAGTATGTCAGCCATTGTTGCGCCATTAATATTATAAATAAAATAAAAACAACAACAAAAAAATTAACAGCATTTATCTAAAAAAAAACATAACAAAATAGAACTTATGAAGAAGCTGGTTCGTCTATCTGCTGTTGACAGTTGACCCCGTCGAAGTGTCGCGCACAGCAAAAGCTTGCTTTGGCGTACACCGGGTGGTATGAGTAACATTTAATTCAAATCAGCGAAAAGACGAGCAAATTTTTCAAAAATTTAAGAACAAAAACAAATAAAAATGTACGTGAAAGAGGGTAATATGAAAAAAAAAAAAAAATGTGTAGCTTTTCGCAATTGAAGCTTAGTATATTTGTAAAAAATATAGGAAGTTCAAGCATATAAGACCATAGTATTTAGATATAAGAGTGAATATAATTTGAGAAACCAAAGTTTATGGAAAATGTTAAATATTCAGGAAAGAAACTTTTTTAGGAATTATAAAAAACATACAATTCAAATTTTTATACACCATACCACTTATATATCAGACGCTGTTTGTAACTTCACTTTTTTCCAAATACAATTTTGAAACTTTTTTTCAAAAATAGGAAGACCTTTGTGGTCTTTTGAATTATTCATGTATTTCATTCATTTCATATGTGATATTTTCAATTTTCAAACTATTTTTATTATTATGAAGTGTAAATCGATTATCATCAGCTGGTACGTAGCTGGTACGTTGGTTGATTGACTGAAAGCAGAAGAATGCCTAATCAGAAGCTGTCGTTCTTAAGTCTTATGTTGCTCCTAGTTTTTATGTTCAATGACTACAAACTAAGCAACATTCAAAAATACCTTGGATTTAATCAACTTCAAAGCTTTTCCAATTTATCTGTCTGCTGGAGATAGTGAAGAAAAACTCGTCTGAACTAATCAACAAATAGCGCTAGAAATATTGTCAAAAAAAAGGGACAGCCGACATTTATCAGCTTGAATTTTTCACGGACAAAGTTATACGCCATAGTCATGAACAGGGAGTCATCATTTTTTCGGCTAGGTGCGAACTATTAAGTGGTTGCATTAGAATTTTCCAACCCAATTCGCCGAGGTTCTGCCGAATTTTTATCGATATGTTGTCCTAATGGACCATAATTCCTCTCCTTTTAGCTAAAGCTGTCTACTTCTGGGTGATTGCTTCCATTAGACGATCCAATTGTTGACAATATAGGACTAGTTTGACTTTAGGGGAATAGCTCGCATTAATTGATTATCAATACATCCAAACAGATTGCAAAACCTTCCTGAATTTCTAACCTAGCTTTGCCGTTTTTGCTTGATGTGTTTGTAAATGATTCACTTTTCATCACTAGTAACCAACCGCTTCAGAAATGGATCGATAGTATTGCTATTCAGCAGCGATTCTCAATGTTTAGCTACTGGGTTATCGTAATAGTGCTTACATGACTGTCGGATTCGACGATTACCATTATTTTATCAATATTTTCGATGATTGGTCTTCTTTCAAAATTACCGGAAGGAAACCAATAAAACTAGCATCACGACACCATTAATATCTTCAGTCAACCGGGTTGCATTTTCCGCTTTAGCAAAGAAACACTGTTAAATATGATGTAATTTTTACGCTGGTGTACATATTTGACGCGTGATCAACCAGACTGAGTCAAGCAATCACAAAACTGGTTGAAAGTTTTTTTTAGTAGGAAATCTTGTCTTTCAAACTGCATATAGCATAAGCCGATTGCACTTGTGCAACGTGAGGTACAGATTAATACAGCCACCTAATAGCAAAATAATGGATTTCTCTTAACAATACCACACTTCATACGTCATAAGAAGGTACTGTTTATATATTTTTACTAATAAAAGTTAACATTATTTTTTATGTACAATGCATCCAAGTCGCGTAAGATTTAGTTTTGAGTTTAAATAAATTTTTTCGCAACCTAAAACTCAAATTTTTCGAGTTTCTTTTCCTTTATAGTTTTATAATCCTTTAGTAGGTATGTATCGCCACTAATATTAAAACAAAATATTCTTAAATACTCGCTTTCAATTGCGAAACCTTTTCAAGCTTAAAATAAGACTTAAAAGCATTATCAGAAGTTGGGAGCTCTCAATTTTCTATTTGTCTTCTTTCACAAGCTTATATTGTGAGCTTCGTCTGCAATAGGTGCGTGTCTCTGCTAAGATTTGCATTTCAAATAATATACTGAATTATTAATTAAATTGTTATATTTGTTGTGAAAATTTCAAAAATTTCTTCAACTATTTATAACAACATTAAATGTTAAAATTTATAGTAGAAAAGGCAGAAACACCAGCTAATGTTGAATGAGAATCCAAAATATGATAGGAAGCTTTCACAAAAATTCAATGAAGAGCTTATGCCAGTATAGTTATTTCTCCGATATAATTTACTTCAACTATTCTGCGAATGGTGTTCGGGAGCGGATAAGTCATTTTGATAAGCTAGTATCATACCTGGTAATGTCGTAACATATTATATATCGCCCTACATTGCACAGCGTGACATAAGCTTCAGAAATTTCGGTCTTTATTATGTTTGAGTTTAAGTCTGCTTTTAGACCAGGGGAATCCTCCTTATCCGTCGTCTGTAATGAAGGATTATGATACTTAGTAAGTTTCCGTTCCCACCTAATACCACGGATTCAAGAATTAAACTTAAATTCGGTCCCAAATAGTGCCTTTCTTTCCAGAGAAGATTGAGTGGACAAGTACACAGAGATAATCATCTATACGGATGGGTTTAAACCATATAATCAAGTGAAAGGTGGCATTTCTCAGCAAAATTAGGAACCAAAATCGCCTTTCATCTATCAGACCACTGCAGTATCTTTCAAATGGAAATCACAGCAATTAAAAATATACTTCTTGTTCAGACAAAGAGTGCACTCAGAACATTATATCATCAGATATCCTACAGGCTGTGAAGTTACGAAAGCCTCTTAGGGTTTCATTAAAGATAGTGATGATCAATAGTGAGTCTTGATCTCTTAGTGGAGCTAACAACCTATTTCACGATAAGCGTACAATGGGCTCCAGGACATAGTGATATTCCTAGAAACTGTGAAGCAGATGAACCAACCAGAGTAGACAGCGTCCTACAATTTGACTCCGGAAAAAAGAAATGTATTTGTTTCTGACTACTTGTGGTTATTTAATTGACAAACATGTTCTAATTATAGTTAAGTCTCGGCTCAATAGGCGGGTAAATGTGGCGTGAATGGAATTTGGATTACTTCTACCGACTATTCAAAAGAAATATCATAAGAACTCTAGTAGAAGTGTTAACAAGTCCCTATCTAATTGGCAGACTTGCCAGTAGACCAGGAACATCTTATACTATTGTAAAAGCCGGCAAGAGGTAGAAGAAGAATATACTATAAAATGGCTAAAGCACGGCTTTATAAGGAAAATAATGACAAGTTTCTTGAATTAAAACTTTTGGTATTGGTGAATTGGTAAACTTAATCAGTAGCACCCGGCAATGCAGAGAGAACATAACAAAGTTAGCTGATTTTAGCCTCGTTGATTTCACATTTTGCCTCCTAAGGCCTTAGGTACAGCATCCACTCTATCCATATCTGTCTCATATATAATTCAAATATTCCTTAAACATTAGGTTCGGAACCAGGCTAAGGCAGATACATCAAAATAAAAATAATGTGATTGCTAGCCTCCAATATTTGCCTCCTTTCAAGAAACATCACATTCTTTTCATTGGCTAAAATTCAGAAGAATATGGAAGCTAATTGGCGAGGAAGTGCACATACATTTGATTTCATTTGATTTCGATTTCTTTACGCCAATTGAACGTAGTACTTTCTACACAACAGTTAAAAATGTCTTTCTCGTCGTCAAACAAATGGCAAACGGGACTCTCTTAAGCCAACTCGCCCATTTACTGCAGACTAACATCTTGCACTGCCATTTACTAAGTCGCTCCGTACTTGACGGCACAATTACTTCTGCTGACTGCCGCTTTGTCATCGCTCATTTCGAATTCCCACTGGAGTGTGTACCTGGAGTAAGGGGTTGAGAAAGGGGCGTGTGCCGCACGGCATACAGAGACACGAGTCATTGTAATCCTTTCGGCCGGTTGGTTGTTGTACATATATCTTTCTTATTTCTTGTATTTTGACTTAACTTATTTATTTATCATTTGTTTTGCTGCTCTGCTTCTCTTCCATTCGTTTTTTTTCTGCTTGCCATGCAACCTTCAACATTAATTTCGTTTGTTATGCGCTGAGTCTTTGCGTCGTCTGTTGTCTTTGTTGAAGCAAAAGTTGTTAAGTTTGTTTGCAATTTTATTCATTTGTTGCTGCTGCTGCGCGTTTGTTCTTCGAAATTTGTTATTGCCATTTGTTGTTGTATTTTTTTTTTTTTTAAATTTCTTTTCGTATTTTTTATTCTTCGCTTTTGTGTTGTTTTGCTGCACGCAAAAGTTTTGCAATTAATGAATTCCATGCGTTGGGACAACAGCAAAGAAAACAACAACAACAATAAAAAGCATCAACAACTGTAGGAAAACATTGACAACTGCATTGACAGCGACAGTTGTTTAGCGCCTCACTTGTGGACTCACAACATGACAGCTACACAATTTACAGCAACGAATCTCGCTAAAAAACTCCTTGTCGCAGCTAAAGCGCCGTTATATTGCAGCTAACGGTCTCACTGGTGTAAATTGAACCACGTTGCGCTTAGCCTGCTTTCCGCTGCAACTTTTCCATCCGTCCAGCTCCGGCGACACCTTTTGTTTCTCTTAAATGAACCCGCATGCTGTTTGCTCTTCGGACTTTGGCGAATCTTTGTCGGATCTATGTAGTTTTCGTTGTCTTCCTTTGGCCTTTGTTTGTTGATTTTGGCGAATTAGGATTTCCTTTAACTGGCTATTGTATTACAGTTAACTTTCGCTTCCACTTGCGGACTTTATTATTGCTGTTTGCAGCTCAGCTTTTGTCATTTTATACTTTGCTCTCAACTTCTTCAGTTTATATGTATTTGGCAGCAATAAAGCGTTGTACCGTTTTAATCCTTGGTTTGTGTAATCTCGAGTTTCTTTTCCATTGTTTTGTAGCGTTTATCCGTGCAATGTCAATACTTAAATAAAATAAATGAAAGCAATATCTGGCACTGCTGGAGAGTCGGTCGGAGGTTTAAAGAGAGATATGATTTTATATTTTTTAATAATACACCTTTGATTTGGAACCAACGCTTTCTAACCTAAGGAAAGCACAACCTAATTTCAGCGTTATAACCTTGTTCACCATACTTTTTTCTTCAAGACGTTAGTATCTAGAAATTGCTAATCTTCAAAGATTTATAGACACTGTTTCTCAAATAGAGCATATCATGTCTATTCTAATGTTTTGAGCGCCTTTTCTAGCGTGAGAGATACCAAGGTATTTTTTCATTTCTTTCTTTTCATCCCTCTACAACGTTTTAGGAACCTGTTCTCAAGTAAAGTGGGTGACTGTGAGATTTGCTTACACTAATATCTCGGAATACCTTCTCGAATATCGTCAGATTGCCGAAAATCATCAAGAATATGCCTCGCTCTACTGAAAGACTTGGAATTGTATCACTCTCCATTAAACTTTTAGATTATGTGAACTAAAGTTCAGATTGAGCGAATGAGAAGTCTTTGCACAGACACTTTGTGATTCCGCCTCCCTATGTCAGATTTCATGACCCGTCTGTCCAGAAACTGCTTAGAAAATGAAACTAAAGGGAGAGAATTTCGAGGTTCCCTACGTTTTTAAAGAAAAAGCAGAGAAACTACAAATTTAATAGATAATGTCTATTATAATTCGAAAGCACATTCTTTGGCATGTATTTATTGACGATTAGCTCTTTCAAATGTTGGTCGGGGCTACGTCTCAGATGGTGCCTCCACTCAGGCCAATTGTCAATGAGTCGCGTGATGTTTTGCTCGAAGCCTAAGGGTGTGATATGAAACTATCAATCAATCGTCAGGCTCAAAACGTGAAATTATCTGCTCACCGAAGGGTTCTCTCAATAACTCCGTTGATTGATGCGATGTGTGGGGAATGGCGCCGCTTTTTGGAAACCAATTTCGCCGAGATCACGAACTTCAATTTCAAACACCAAATAGTCGGTTATCATGGCGGGATAACTCACGCCATTGATGGTTACGATCTCCTCGGCATCATTTTTGAGAAATATAATGATTCAGACCGCACAAAAACCATACCAAATAGTTGCTTTTTTTGGAAGAAATGGCAGCTCTTGAATTCCTTCATGTTGCTCTTCGTCCCAAATGCGGCAATTTTGGTTCTTTACATACCCATTGAGCCAGAAATGGGCCTCATCGCTGAAAAAAAATTGGCTCGAAAACATCGAATCTTCTTGAAATCTTTCAAAAAACCATACAGCGAAGCGATGTCACTTGGGAAGGTCGAGCGGCTTCTTGAACAAGCTGTATTTTGTACGGTTTGAAATAAAATCTTGACGTAAAATGTGTCGTTCCATACGTCAGTCCGAGTTGCTGCGACCGGCGCCGACTCGACTCTCTATGGTCTTCGTGCACACTCCCAGCTACGGTTGCTACATTTTCTTTTCTGCATGCTGGGCGTGGTCTATTGGGTCAAATATTATCCAATAATGAATGATGGGTCTCAAGATGGTTAATGGTGTTGCGAATAGTATGCTCAGTAGGCCGATTATGTTGACCATACGTTGAGCGAAACACGTTCTTTACAGATCGTAGATTTTCGTAATAAAGTTGAACGATTTCTAATCGTTGTTCAGACGTTTAGCTAGTGAGATAGGTCAATATGGATTCGTCTAGCTTTCTTCTACTGAATTCTCTCAGTTCTTTAGCTAAAAGGAACTACATTATACTAGAAAAAGAATGACAAGTACAGGTATTGAGAAAGTTTTCCACGAACTTTTTTTAACAGCTCGCCCTACCAGTAACTAGATAAAAGATTGTTCATTTCAAGCCGACATGTCAGTTCTCTTTGAGAGAAGAAGATATACATATGTTTTCACATACTGCTTGCCTACCAGTTTTCCGAAGTATAAGAGAACTGCGAAAGCATTTCCGAATAGATATACATTTTTTAAATGCCGTTGCATGGATTTTAAGCTTACTTTACAGTTACTCATAAACATAAGTGCAAGCTGCATTCCGGCGGGGATATACAGTCCATGAGCTTGACTGTTTGTCCCTTTGGGCAGCAGCACTTCATATGCTGACAACTGTAATGGCGACCGCTTGAATAACTGTAAGCGATCGTTCATCAAGCATAACTAAACTTATGGCCCGAAAAGCAACAATTTCTTCATCAAAAACATATTTCTGCGAGAGAATGCGCTCTGCTGCAGCGTTCAGCGAGACAAACAAGTGATAATAGACGAAATATTGCTACTTTAATGGCGCACATGTGACGGCGTTGTGCACCTCTCCAGGCGGATTCTGACGACATCTTTCTGCTACTACGAGCTTATCTAATGAGCTGAGTTACCACCTGAAAAGATTGTTAGTATTAAAAATTGTAATTCTTGATGAATGTCCGCGTTTTCAGTGTCTAATCTCACGAATGTTTTTTGACTACCAAAAATCTATCTTGAATTTGATAATATATCTCTGTTGTGCGTTCCTCGGCGACGTATAGAAAACTGGGACCTAAAATGATGTCAAACAGTATCCTCGGGCCTGTATCTTCACAATTTCGAAACCGAAGTTTTTTAAGCGAAGAAGCTCAATAACTTTAATCTTCTTATGCCGAAGCAACCCTTATATTGGTTTAAGCCCCCACTGATAAGTAGCGACGCAAATTAATGTCGACCAGTATCCTCGGTCCGGGATCCTCACAATTCCGATTCTGAAGTTTAAGAACAGGGAGATGAGACACCAGAAGCGGTATCGATAGTGAGGCTGCAGTATCTATTGGATCATAACTGGTTTATGCGTGGCTCATTAGCCTACCAGAATAACCTAACCAAACTTACCGACCCTAACTGATAACCGGCGACGCATAGAGAACCGGAACCCAAATTAATGTCTTCAGTATTCTCGGATCCTCACAATGTCGATTCCGCATTTTTTGAACCGAGGAAGCTCAGTAACTTTAATTAATTTAAGGTCAAACCTAACCAACCCTAACTGATAAGCACGACAAAGCAGCTCGTCATGCAGTTCTGGTATTTTAATGAGCCCGATTTTTAAAACTTCGAACACAATTAGAAAAGGAGACATTATATCCGGTCGTTCCAATACTCTTAAAAAACATTTTAGTCACTTCATTCCTCTCTGCTTTTTGATCGCTGCAATGAGCAAATATATAATAGAAAGAGTAGCCACAAGGCTCGCCACGAATCCAGCTTCCAATTTGACATTCAGAATTTGCACAATGCAGCCGAGTTAACAGTTCTTGGGAAGTTGCTGGACAGTCGGTCTACATTCCGTTTACTTAGATGAGACTTTTGGGGGAACGAGATAGTTAGGTTTAGTAAGAGCCATTTGCTCGAATCAAACAGATACTTCTGCCACACCTCATATTGGACGAGTGGTGTCCGTGTGAGTCCCAATCTTCTGTTTGCAGCCTTAAAGCAAAAGCATCCACAGCCGAGATACCGTTTCTCACACAACAGTTTTAATGGATACATGAATTCAGACCCTGAGAGTTTGTTTGACCTTCCAGAGGAAAGGCTTTACTCCACTTTTCTATCGAAATTTAAAATTATTTATTCATCGAATTTTCTCGATTTTCGTGATCCGTTGACCGCTCGACTTTATTTCGATTATTAATACTTGACTTTCACAGAATGCACGTATTATTTGCGATCCACTTGTTCGAGTCAGACACTTTAACTCTTAGAGCGAATAAGTGGTGTTCATGTGAGCCCCAATCAGACTATGTTGAATGACTTTAATACCGCTTTCTTGCTTCCAGTCTTTAATCGCAAACTTGCGCAGCCAAATTAGCGTTTCGCTCACACAAAAGTTTTTGCGGTTCCAAACCAGAAATTTTGTTTTTTCTGTCAATAAAGAAGCCTGTACTCTATTATATATATTATTAGTTATTTTATTTAACTCAATCTGGTAACACTGGCGTCCGTTAAAACTCTATTACATATACCAAGTGAATATGTTTACTTTCTTGTTTTTGTGTTGGGGAATTTTTACTGCCGAGATAATTCAAATGACAGCTATTTTGCGTATTTCATGTGGCTTCTTCTTGTTGCCATTCTCCGCTCTTGTTGTTTTTGCCAGCAAATATTTTATTTTTCATACTATTTTGTTTTACTACATTGTTTTTGTCATGTAAAGTGCTATGTGCTTTGGAATGTGCCTTTGATGGTATCGCAGCTTAGCTGTACTTACAACGCCTCTGCGAGAGTACAAGCGAGCAAAGTTTAGCCGAGACTAAGTCAACAACTTATGTAAATTGTACTGAGTTGGACTTGGCTGACTGACTGGCTGATGAGCTGAGCGCTGGTGATGGAGTTGATTTTATCATATGCGGGCGCTCGTGAGTTTGTCTGTGCGATTATGCATACTCGTATTCATTGCTTTTATAAATATTTGAGATTTTTACTTTGGCAACGCTCCATGTTGCATGTAGAAAAAGATTTGTGTTTGTAGCTAAAGCACCACAACACATTTCAGCTTTGTGCCACATTTTGTGGTATGCCTGCATTTTTGTCTCTTGTGTATTTATTTTATTTGCATCTTACACCAAATATGGTTAACATTTTGGTGATGAGCAAGACCATGAAGACCAACCAATACCACACTTACCATAGATGTTTTGGTACGAGGCTGAGTTATATTCGTGTAGCGTATAATTATCAGTTATCCTTTGTCAAACCGTGGCCCTGTCTTATGTTGTGGCCTTCATCAATCAGCTAAAGCACTTTGTAGGCGAATGTCGAAGGGAAAGGAAGCAAAGTTCTTCGGTAAGCCATTTGGGTTAAAGTCAGCGCTCTGTCGAAGAGCGCACTTGGATATGGGTACATGGCTCTTCTCCTTTGAAGGCGACAGCCAAGCATTGCTTTACGAACCACTTCAAGTTCTTCCGAAAATGGCTACCACAGAGAATACCGTGACAATAGTTCACCGTCTAAAGATCATGATTGTCGCCAGACTAACAATTATAGATACGCAATGTGTCGCTCTTTAATTGTAATATGATGTAGTTTCTACATTTCGCGACCACCGACGAAACATGAATCCTGAGAAATAAAGGAAGGAAGATATCAACTTCACCTGTTCACCCGTCAAACCCTGTCCTATCAGAGGGAAATGGACATCTTCGTCATTTTCGTTCCAATGAAAAGTTAAAAAGCAAAAGCAAGATCTTCGTAGTATCGTCATTTAGCTTCACGCTGGCGATTTTTTATGAGGAATACACAGTGTATCCTCAAATAAATTCCATAATTCCATCGACTAAATTTTTTATATGTAGAGCTTTCACTTTTAATCATAAAGCTTTCGTTGTATGCACATGATTTTCATTCCATTCCTTAGAGCTTTCACTCCAAACCGAATAGCTTTTATTCCCACCGACAGACCTTTCATAATCATCAACAGAGTTTTCATTACCATCCCAAAAGCTTTCATTCCTATCCTCAGAGCTTTTGTTACTATTTACGGAATTTTGCTACCATCCACAGAGCTTTCATTACTGAACAAAGAGCTTTTACTACCATCCACTGAACTTTTATTTTCAATCGCAGCGTTCTCATTACCAAACACAGAGCTTTCATTATCACCCAAAGAGCTTTCACTACCATCCACAGAGCTTTCGCCTACACCACTTAAACTTTCAATCAATTTCACAGCACTTAACGTAATCTGAAATAACCGTTAAACTACAATTTTCCAAACACGACCATTTATATTTGGCACGCGTTTCAACTCAGCAAATTTACTGCACACACCAGTCATAATGGGACGTACTGGCAGCCTGCGCTGCATGCCACTTTCTTCCACTTCAATTCACTTTTCTGCACATTTCGGTACGTTTTCATTCCGGTATAGTTCATCTTGGCCTTTTCGCAACATTATTATCCCTAACGGCGTGCAACGGTCCAGCCTAGCTACTCAAACCCCCCGTGGATGTAACTAGCTATGCACCACATATACACTCACCTTTGGTTTGTTTCCTTTATCGTGAGTGACCTCAACTTTTTTGCCTTGCGAGTTCGTCCTGCTGTTGGTCTTCCAAAAATGTTGCCAACATTTTCGGCTGTTATTCGTTAAGCATGTTTGTGTAAGTGTATAATACATATAATGTTCAACGCATTGCAGTGCAACAAGAGGTTGGTATGCGGAATGCCGGATAAAGCAGTGTGAGCGGGTGGTGGAGAGACTGCGTTCTGCACTGGGGGCAGCATTGTAGCATTTATGCAGCACGCGGCAGGAATTTTCAATAACTCGAGGTGAAATTTTCTGTAATCTGAAATTTAGTGCGGCGCTAAAGGATATCAAATATGATGGCGGATAGAGGTGTGCGTTGGTATATAGCTAAAATGCATTTGGTTTTACAAAGCTAGCAGCGGAACTCGACATGAAAATTATTTATTGCTTTATATAATTTTTTTTTATAAAATAGAACAAGTCTATATTTGACAAAGAAGTCAAATGTTTCTATCAGTCCGAGCAAAGATCTCAGATCACGCATATATGTTGTTGCTGTTTATTGAAAAACCAAGCTTTCGAATTCTGAAAATAACGGAGTATAGCGGTAGTTAATTTTTTTTTTTTTTTTTTTAAGTTTTTTGAAATATTATTTTACATATTCATGGAATCTTCTTAATGCGCTCCCAAATGTAGGCAACATATGAGTAGTTGCCATTTTCATCAAAAACTCGATATTCTTGTTACATTTGCATTTACATGTACATACATAAATAATTGTTGCTACATTTGGTAGCAGATTCAAAACCTTTATAATTATTATCAAATATAATTCCTGAATATTTTTACAAATTAATTCGAGAATCTTACTCTTAATTGGTATGCGCCCAAATGTAGGCAAAACAATTTTTTTTGTGCGAATGCAAATTTAATAAAAATGTCGAATTAAAATATGCATGAAATTTAATCCAAGCCCTACATGATTAGTCAATTTGGCTAAAAGGAAAAGATATGGAGACACCATTGAGGCAGAATCTCACTTTTCATAATAACCAGATTGTGTCTGTGAGCAAATATTTTTGTTAAAATTTCAGAAAAATTATTATCTGTTGAATCTAAAGTTAGGTGGCAACTCCAAAAAGTCTTATTTTGATTGTTATTATTAGTTATTGAAATTAAAGTTATGTGGCAACTCCAAAAAGTCATATTTTGATTGTTATTCCACATATGTATATTACCTAAATATTACACTTTTTAAAGCATGCTAATATTAGATTGTAAATATATAAAAATTTTATTTATATTTCAAGCTAGGTGGCAACTATACAAAACAATATTTTTCTTTTTTTGCCATTTTTGTCTTCAGTATTAGTTTTGCACACATTTAGTTGTATAAAATATATATAAACATTAATTTCGAATTTAAATAAAGTTGGCAACCCTATTGTAACTTTTACTAAAAATCATGTGTGAGCAAATGTTTAAACAAATTAATATTTTTGGCGCCTATAATAATGCTATTATTGAAATTAGTAAGGTTACCGAAATTTGAAATATATGGCAACTCTATTCGAAACTACATACACCAAAAAATAACAATTTGAAAGCATTTAAAGGCGCGTAGAGACGTGTCAGCTTTTGCTTATTTGTTTTTTCTACTTGAAGTGATATGGCAACTCTACAAAATATAAATTTTATTGTATATTTGAATGAAATACACACATACATATGTAGCAGTCCTAAAAAATATTGTAAAATTGTATACCATTGTAAGTTTAATCTTTTTTTATTGAAATTAGATGGCAACACTTTTATTCAATAAATGAATAATTTAATATTTTTAGCTCTTAAAATACTGCTATAATTGAAGTGGAAAAATTGGTTAAGAAAATTGAAAAATATGGCAACTTTAATCGTTTTCTAACAGTGCCTACTTACAGTGATATGGCAACTCTACAAAATATAAATTATGTATTAAATTTTAATTAAATACATATGTAGCGGTCTTAAATAATATTTTAAAATCTCATAAGGTGGCAACCCTTATATTCAATAAATACAATAGGTGACCAAAAACTTTTTTTGGGATATACGAAAGAGTTTTGTCTGAAAGAAAGCAGTTAGATGAATATTTTTCGGTATTGGTGTTCACGAAGCTTAAAAGCTTAAGTCAAATTGAACTATGTATATACAATATAAATCACAAAGTATTTTTTCTACAATAATTCAGAATCTGTTTTTGCGCTAGCTGAATTCATTCTATGTCTATAAAAAGGTTTAAAAACACAAGTTTAAAGTTCAAAAAGCACAAATAAGTCCAAAGTTACGGGAGCTTTTAAATTAGTTTTTCAAGAAATTTATTTTTTAAAATAAGGAAATTCCAAACATAAATATAAAATCAATATGAAAAATATTTTTTTTATCGATATTTGTATTCACGAAGCTTAAAAGCTTAAGTTGAAATGAAATATGTAGATATAAATGAGTTATTAGTCACAAATAGTTTTATTCCACAAGAATTCCAATAAGTTTTTGCTCTAGCTGAAAACATAAATATAAAGACAGAATATGACAAAAAAAAAGCTCAAAGAAATCCAAAATTATGCGAGCTTTTGACTTATTTTTTCGAGATATTTATGTTTTATAATAAAAAAACATCCCAAACAACCAAGATCTATATTAAATACATTCTTTTATAGATATATGTATAACTGACTTGCCCTTAAAGCTTTTTCTTAGCTTTTCAGCATAATTTGCTGATATACGTTTCCAAGCCCAAATTCTGCAAAAAATCATGCCAAATTTTTGTTGCTATAATACATTTTATTAATCAATATTCTAATCACAGTCGATTCTACATCAAATTTCATTTACTCCATCCGTGCCTATACCTATCTATTAATACTCATTACACTCTATTTATAGCAAGTGAACCAAGCCTTCTGCGTAAAACCAAAAGCCACCAACTCATGAACCCACTAATATTTGCTAGGCGAATGAGTTTATGAGTTTACTTTCTGCATTAATAAATCGTCTAAGAACTATACGCGGTTTCGCCAAATTTGGCAACACGACCTTGTCGGCTCTCCAACGACTTACCATAACAAAGATTTTGCACGCTGTCCTTCGACTCAACACGCCGATACCGCAAGCAAGGCAGTAATGTCTTTATTTAGCGTTGACTTACTCGGCATATTCATTAGCTTTGGCAAACATTGTAAGCATAAGTTTTTCTGCTTCGAAACTAAAGGAATATAAGTGAGTTGTGCGGTACCGAACGTGACGGAGGGGCACAAGTTCGCCTGCAAATGACGGCATGTCGTTGATGTAAGGTGATTTTAATATGTATACAGACACATACACATACATATAAAAGCAAAGAAAATCACGTATACTACACAAACATGCATGTATGTATGTATACATATTTAAAATGGAAATTTTCTGCTACATATGTGATATATGTATGTATGTATATACACCTATGCAAAATCACATATCCACCCGCAGCTATTTGGCATTGCTGTCTATATTTTAATAGTATGGCATGTCATATTTCCGCTATTCGCGCTTACACTCAATACGTGTACATATTTTGTTGTATTTTTCTGCGAAATGGCAAAGTCCTTAAGGCGATGAACGGAAGTCAAGTAAACAAAGCAACGTGTAAGCAACGCAAAAAAGCCAATCAACCAGGATAAAGTACGAAAAATGCTAGACAATGCGAGCGGCATGTGGAGTGAGAGCGCGGTGGCGTGGGAGCTGAAGTGAAACAACTGTTGTTAATAGAAGGCAGGTAGCAGAAAAAAGTTAAAGATCAAAATATGAAATTTTGAAGGCGCTTGATTTTTTTTTTTTTTTGATTTTTAACTTTGGTGCAAATGATTACACGATTTTTAGCTAGTGAGTTTTGTGTATATATCACACACACATACACGATACAATTTTATAAAGAAACAAATATTGACTAGAACCTCAATATACACATGCATAACCACATAATAGCTTAAGACATAATTTTTCGTAGAAATATTAACAAACCAAATCCGCAGCGAACTTTCAAATTAAAAAAATAGGAACGAAAATTAATTGGGGAAGGTTATAACTCTATTCGAAATGCTAAATCGGCAAATTTTTATGAGTATAAGTTTATGCTTAATATTGTAATCCATTTCAGCTGAAGAGGACGGTGAAAAATCAACTTTTCTGAATTATCTTAAATTCGTGGACTTCTTTTAGTAACTATATGTCCAGTTTGTATGGAAGCTATATGCTATAATAATCCGATTTGAACAATTTTTTCGAAAATTACATTGTTGCCTTAGAAAATAATCTATACCAAATTTCGTGAATATATCTTGTCAAATGCAAAAGTTTTCCATACAAGCCCTTGATTCCGATCGTTCAGTTTGTATGGCAGCTATATGCTATAGTTAACCGATCTGAACAATTTTTTCGGAGATTACATTGTTGCCTTAGAAAATAATCTATACCAAATTTCGTGAATATATCTTGTCAAATGTGAAAGTTTTCCATACAAGCCCTTGATTCCGATCGTTCGGTTTGTATGGCAGCTATATGTTATAGCGATACGATATCGCCAGTTCAGACAAATGAGCAGCTTCTTGAAGAGAAAATGACGTTTGCAAAATTTGAAAACGATATCTTAAAAACTAAGGGACTAGGACGCAACCATCGCATTTGTCTAATTTAGCCCCGTAAGATTTCTGACCATTCAATCTAAACGAATGTTTCGGGTAGTTAAAGGGCATTATTTTGAGGGAGACGACATAGAATTTGTAGAATAAATTAGGAATTTTAAAATTATAATAATTTTTTATGCTCATCGTAGCAGAGTGTGAATTAGAAAATTGGCTGCTATTTTGGCAATTACAATATGTTTGTAGTTTTTAAGAGGAACCTGATTTGTTTACCGGCAAAAGGTTATAACAGCAGTTCGTACAAAATAAATCAATTTATATACTGTTCATTTTGGTAGTCCCAAGGCAAGTCCAATACTACAAAATATGGGCAATACTGCCCACTTCTTTAAATCGAGCTAACAAGCGAGAGGATATTATTTATCTCCTGGTAAGCCGACTTATTGGCATAGTGATCGAAATAAACTACCACATTTAATTGATTTTGTTGTAATCAAAAATATAGATAAATCGCACATAACAGCTGATACATGTACATATCTATCTTCTGATCACTCTCCTGTACTAATAAAGCTAGCGCAGCTGTCTTAGCAACACCAAACAAAAACTGTAAGCCGCTTGGTCCCAGAAAAATCTCTAACAGAGAAATATAGGTTACTAAAGTCATCTGTTGGAACCTGTAGTTTCATTGAGTCATAAAACATTCTAGAGGTACAGGTATAGATAAATAGATAAATAAATGAGGATTGCAACGCGAACTAAGGTCTATTGTGCTCTCTTCTAAGTCACAACGACTCACTTAGCCACAGCATATTAATAAATTCCAATATTTTACTAGGTGCTATTGAGACGATGTGATCTCTATTTGGAAACATGGATCCAAGGGCCTTTATCCTGCGCCTACACACCGCTGTGCAGTCAATTAGCAGTTGTCCTGGAATTTAAGGCTCCGTGTCGCAGAATTTGAACAAGAAGGTAGTGTTTCTTGAGATTGTAATGGCTAGTGTAGAAGCGACAAGTAGCCTGAGTTTTTCCCTTGGGAGGTTGATTACATATTTAATCCTACTAAGGTTGTAACCACCCATTAGCAACTTGGCATGGCGCATACCTTGGAGTTGCTGCCAATACCCCAAAAAATGAAAGCTTCTGGTCCTACCATGTTGGTGGATTCTGCGGAGCGGGCGAGCTCATCTGCCAGTTCATTCCCGGCTATACCTTTGTGACCGGGTACGCAGATAAGATGTGCTTGTTTGTGATCTGATAGACTGTTCAGCCGTTCACCAATTCCCTCCAACGTTTTCGAGCCGTCGGTGAACCACTTGATTGTACTACCTCTTGCCTTCAGCCTTTCTGCTAAGAGTCACCGTGAGCTTCTTAATGAAGTTTACTCTTTTTGTAATACAGTCTCTTGGTAGAAGAGCCATACGCTGGGATGAGATTACCTTACCTCTGCCAAACACTTCTCCTGTCATTTGAAGCAGAGTGTATTTGGCTACCCCTGAATTTTCCAGCCAGTCGTAGTAGCTTTGACAATGGTGTTGACCTGACCTGCTTTTCTGCAGAGTGGAATCCATCGTGAGACTAAGATATTGGACCATATAAGCCATTCTCTATCTCTCTGCTCTCAATAATCAGGTTCCTGAGGCCGAGCAAGGACCTGCGTCTCGTAAAGTACAACTCTCCTGCACTATTATTTAGCTAGACTTAATCCCCTTTGTAGGCGTGCAAGACGTGAATGGCAGATAAACCGTTCCCCTTCCACTCAGCTTCAATTGAAATCTTGACGAAGAAAAGGCTAATTGTTTTGCAATTCACCCAGAAAAGGTGTTGCAACCTAAGCTTTTACAGCTCTAATTGGCTTAATCTTGTTTTAGTTCTGAACTTTTCAAGTTATTTTTTATGCTCTGCTAGAAGCGAGAAAAAATTGGAAACTGAACCGCTTAGCTACCTTTGAGTAATAAAAAGATAACTAAGCTAGATTGCTATGTTTAAATATATTATTCGGTTCAATACATACATATGACTCTTGGGTTGTCTATTTGCCCGAATTTAAAGCAATATTTATTATAATATTCGTCTTATGTGTACTCTTCCATAAGAGAAGAACCAAACACATGATCTGCTTTCAAAGAAACGTTTTCTGAAGCACTTAGCGATATGTGTTCTGACATCGCTTCCATCGACCAGACAAAGTTGATATTTTTTGAAAAAAATCTGCCGAAGCTCGGAAATCACTGTCTTCAAGTAAAAATTAAATTTAAAAACTTGTATTTATTAATAAACTCCTAACTCAATTAAATAAAGCGGCGCGGAGCTTCTATAAAAATAACTAATAAAAAACACTAGCCTTAACGGTGAAGCCCTTAAACTGCAATTATTCCTGGCAACTTCGCCCAAAACAACAACACACAAACTTTGCGAGCTGCAAACGAAACCCCAAACAGACAATGCTTGGAAGCGCAGTGTTTACAAAAATGCTTGCCACAACAACAGCAACAGGCATGCTAGTACTTACAAACACATGTACACATATACACACATACACACATACATGAGCACACACACTTACGAGTGGTGAATGTATGCAAATAACACACCCACTTACCACACCTTAAACAACAAGAAAAACATAGCCGAAACCAACAATAACTGCTTGCAACAGCAGTGGCAGCAATGAAGGCAACAGCAACAACAACAAAGCAAAGGCGATGCACAAAAGAGGCAATAATGACAGAGCAGCAGCAGCTGCTGGCGAAGGCCATCGCCACCGCCCCTATCAGTGTTATCAGCTTATTTCAAACCATAACAACAACAGCAACAGCAAAAAGTAGTTCTGGAAGGCTACAGAGCTTACGCTCAATTGGCATGCAACACGTGACAGCGCAAGCGGTGAGCAAATTGAGTGCGAGAGCCAACAATTGAGTGAGAGAGTCAGCACTTGAGTGCGTGAGCGGTCGGCGAGTGATGACAGCATTGCCAGCTGTGAGCGTTCAACAACAAAAGCAAGCAGCGAATAGTTGTAATGGAGCACAGAGAGCGACCCTTAGCTACGCGCTCATGGAACACAAGCGCTCATTTGAGACCGCCAGCAATGAGCGCTCACTCATTTCCCATTCAACGTGTTGCTTCCGAAAAGTATGCTTTGAAAAAAAAAATTACAAAAAAACGAAGTCACACGACAGCGCACGACGAGCGCGCTGATAAGAAGTGTAAGCACGAGGCAGTGGCCGCGACGGTGGCGACATCAAGGGCAGCAAAGCTCGTACGAAAGGGCGAACTTGAAACGAACGAGTGGCACACGAAACGCCAGCAGTAATGCGAACACAACAGATGCTGATTACTGTTGCTGCACTGCTCGACGCCGCTGCGAGGACCACTTTCTTAAAGCTGCTGGCAGCTGGCAGCGCGCCTAGTAAATTGAGCATTGGCCAAGCCGCAATGTAAAGTGCGGCAGAGCAGAGCAGCTGAAGACTTGACTGGACCAACGAGGATTCAGTTAATAATTTCCCACGCAACGGTGTAGTTGATAGCGCTTCCGAGCTGAAGCTGAAGCTAAAGCTTAGTGGACTTATATACAGCATTACCACACACACACTCAAAACAAGTACAATAGTTATCAAATCAAAATAAGCTGAGATGAGCAACAACAACAAAACTATTTTGTAAGACAAAAGCAGCTAACGGAAAGCAACTCGTGCACAAAGTAGTGAAATTTCGAAGTAAAGAGATGAAATGTCACGGTCCAATATTTTTTGCGAATTTTGTGATTTTAAGTTTCAAAAAGATGTTGAAATAAAATAACGGAAATATTGAAAGTGAATTATGAAAAAGCGCAGTTTTGAGAGCACAGTTGAAAATTTATTTTAAAAATAACTTTTAAAAATTTTTAACAAAAAAAAAATATTGTCGGATTTTGAAGTAAAAAGTAAACGAAAAATTTCAAAATCGCTGTATTTTGAAATATTTGTGAACATTGCTTCAAATCAAAGTGGCCGCCAGGCTGCATTAAAGAAATAATTTCAAAGAAGCTAGAAGTGAATTTGAAAAAAAAAATCTGCAGAAAGATATTCAAAAAATACATTTAAAAAAATATTGAACAAATACTAAAAAAATACTGAAAGAAAAAGTTTATTATAAAAAATGCTAAAAACACATTTTTTTATTCAAAAATGTCTTCGAAAACAACAATAATTTCAAATTTCACTAGTTATGAGATTAAAAAGTTATCATCAATAGAAGCATAACATAAAAAATTAGAAAAAAAAAATTCGAAAATAAAAATATTTTGAGCCGTAAAATTGTCACCAAACACTAAGACAAATACAAACAAAACGCCTTACAATTCCACTAAATTTGAGTTTAAAAAGTAATTAAAAATTAAACCACAACATAAAAAAGTTTTAAAAAATTTCCAAAAAAATTTCGAAAATAAAAGCAATCAGAACTTTAAAATGGTTATCAAAAAACTGGGACAAAAGTGCCGAAAACCCTGCAAATTTCACGAAATATGATATTAAAATTTAATTACTTATAAAAACTCAACTTAAAAAAAAATTTAAAAATTTTCGAAAATAAAAAAAATTCGAACTTAAAAATTCTCACTAAAAAATAGGGCAAATAGTGACGAAAATTCAAATTTCACTGAATATAAGAATAAAATTAAGCACAATATTTAAAAAATTTTAGAAAATTTCGAAAATAAAAAATTCGGAACTTAAAAATTTTCACCAAAAAATGTGATTTCAATTATTTGTAATATACCATTTTCGAAAAACAAATTCAAATCTGCAATTTAAAATCCAAAATAACCAACCCGCCAACCGAAAAACAAAAGTCACACCCTTCAAATTCGAAAACAAACCGCGAGAAAATTTGCTTCAAAACTGCTTCAAGTGAATGCAACTCATTGCTGTTGCATTCGCGCCGTTTAATGCCATTGTGAAGTGGGCGCGGTACACGCACACAAACACACCGACACACACACACACGCACTTTCAAAAGCACAAACACTATCGTAAATACCGTTACACCGTACTCGACTCGTTACACCACATTCGGCCACTAACTCGCACGACCTATAAAGTGCTGCAATATTGTTAGAGCGACCAACAACTACACCTCAACCCCTCTGCAGGCCCTTCTAACCATCCGCAGCCATTAAACTATACATAAGTGTGGCAGCAACACCTGCAACACCATGTTAAGGGCAGACCTCAACTGTCCTGCTTATCGTTGTAAACGTCAGCAGCGTCGCTGCTGTCCGCCATAAATCGTCATATTCGGTACACGATTCCATTTCCGACGTCTACACACGACGTCCGAAGTTGTAATCGGAAGTTGGTCGGCGCTGCTCTTCGCCAGCGTGCTGATCTTACTTGCAACACTTGTGGCAGGCAGCACACACCTTATTGGCCGCCACACATATGAGCGCGCTCACCTCTTCTACCACCCCCCACCCCCATCCCAACTGTCGAAGTGGTGTCGTAAATGGACTAACAGTAGCGTTAGTAAGGCAACTTGCTGGCGCATCATGCTCCAGCGAGCAGTCGAGGCTCAACAGCTGTGGCAGCTGGGCAGCGGTGATCAGAACGGTTTTTCATTCATTTGCTACAACACTTACTATCGCAGTGGCACACCACACCCTCTTTTCGCATAATCTCTAAAAAGGCTAACTGTCTGCTATCATAAAAACAAAATGAAAATAATATTAAAATAAATAATAAGAATAAATAATACAAAAGGTTTAAGTATTATAATAAATTAAAACAAAAAAATTAAATTAAGTCATAAATTAAAAAAAAATTAATTTAAATTAATAACGTCGTGAAGTCGATTTTTTAACCAAAAAGTGCAAAATTTAGTATTGTAGATTATAAAACAACAAAAATAAAATTAAACTACAGTCTATCTGTTAGCAAATCTAACCTCATTTCCATTTGTTATTCATGCCTAAAATTCATTGAAAAATCACAAAACTTAATAATAATGACTTAAGCACTTTTTGTAAATAATGCAAACTGACAAGTAAACGGTTTCTTTAAAGCATGTAAGCACAAAGTATTTTTTATAAGTGAAAAAGTGGCCAAATGTGAAGTGGAAAATAAAAAAGTGTAAATAATTAACGAAATAAAATTCAAAAAAAAAATCAAAATTGAAAATAAAATAAAAAATCAAAAAACAAATCAAATAAAATATAAAACAAAAATTTACAACTACTTTACAAAATAAAATTAAGGCGTAATTTAATTATAATAAACATATTGTTTGAAAAACTTTGAGAGGCAAAAGCGGCAGAAGGTAAGGTGGCGTTTAGAAATATAAAGAAAAAAAGTAAAATTTAAACAACAAATAAATCTAAATTAAATAAAATAATAATTCCAAACATTAAGTGAAAATAAATCACAATATATAGCAAGAAATAAATAAATTCGTAAAAACAAAACATTTAATAGAAAAAAATTCTATAAAAAAATAAAAAAATTAAAATTTAAAAAAAACTTAGACTTAAAAAACAAATAAAGTAAAAATAAAAAATAAATAATAAATTACGCTAATATAATATGACACCAAATGAAATAAAACAAAGTAAATAAGTTTTTAAATAAATTCCTAAAAAATGTAATAGAAATAAATTTGATAAAACGTAAAACACATAAACGTAAAAAAAGAACACATAAAACAGTGTATATAAAAAGAAAATAAAAATATATAAAAAATTACAACCATAAAAAGATAAAAAATATTTGTAACAAACACGAAATTGCAAAATATATTATACAGATATTAAAAATAAATTTAATAAAATCTTTATTAATATAACATCGAAGAGTAAAATTAAATAAAATACAATAAATAAAATAAAAAAATAAAATTTTAAGAGAAAAAAATACGACATATTAAATAAAAAATTATTTTAAAATAATATATATTAAAAATATTATAAAAATATATATTAAAAAAAAATTTATAATTTTTAATTAAACAAATTCAAAAAATTTAAACATAAAATTTTTAAAAACTATTTTTTAAACACAAAACGTAAAATAAATTAATATTTTATGAAATTTTTTTTTTTTAATTTTTTAATATTTTTTTTTTTAAGTCATGGAAGGCAATAAAGTAAGAACTCGGTAAGGTAATAAAAAAATTAGATTAAATTCATTTTATAAAAAATCATATGCGTAATTAAATAAAGAAACTAATGAATATAACATAAAATCGCAAGTGAATTTATTTAAAATTAAGTAAAATGAATTAAAAAATTATAATAAATTAACTTCTAAATAAATAAGTACGAAAAAAATTAAGTTAAATTATATTAATTTAAAAAGAAATATTATAAAAATTAAATTATTATTGATATAATAAATATATACATATATAAAAAAATAATTGATAAACATTAAATAAGATAATTTGATTTTAAAATGTTAAATTTAATTTATTTAAAATGTGTTATAATAGAGAAATTGAAAAAATGTCCACAAGACCAAAAACCAAAAAAATTATTTATTACAGGAACTAGAATGAAGACATACATATAAAAAATATATAAAATAGTCATAACAAAATGATTAATAATTTTAATAAAAATCAGCTAATCGGAAATTTTGAGAACAAAAACTATAATGAGTACGAGTTGGTCAAAAAATAACCGAATTTTCGTTTTTTGTAAAAAATATTTATTCCATTGACTTCATTAACGCTGTCGCCTTCAAAATTGGCTCCATTCAATATTATGCAATTATGCTAGCGTTTTTTCCAAGCACTTAACCCGATTTTCAGCGACTTTTTTATATCTTGCTAGAAAATTTCATATTGCGCCTTAGAGTAGGCCATAAAAATACCAAATTTTTTTTAAATACAAGAAACTAAAAGATGAAATATAAAATAAAATATAATGAGAAAAATGACTGTAAAAACAAACATAAAAAAAACAACAAAATATATGTAAAACTGTCAAAAATAATAATATGTAAGTAAAAAAAACGACCCTTTAAGGCACTCCTTTTGAAAATAAGAAAAAGTCATACAGAGCCATGTCTGGCCAATATGCGATTAGGCATTGTTACAGTATTGCTTTTGGTCAAGGGTTCACGAACAAATTCTTTGTTCCATTTCTTTTAACAAACGAAAATTGCCAAGCTCACAAAAGCACGTCTAACCTTAGCGGCTGCTAAAGACAAAGTAAGCAATGAATTTCTTCTGAAAATGTTATCGTACTTCAGGGTAATATATATGGCATAAGTGCATTGCATCGGGAGGGGATTACTTTGAAGGGGATGAAATTGATTTGGAAGAATAAATAAAAAATTTTCAAAATAAATACAATGTCACCTTATTTTTTGGGCACAGTAGTATATTAGCATAATAAAAAAATTTGAAAATGGGACTCTTCAAACTCGCGAATTTTTATTTTTAAAAATACCCGATATTTTCCGAAAGCACCCCATATTTGAAGGGATAAAATGCATATATTCACTGATAAATCATATTCCATTCTGGAATAAATACATAAAAGAGGCATAACTTCACCTCCCAATTCTAAAACATATTGAAATTTAGGGGGTATTAAGTTAAAATTTGTATTAGCAAACTCGTCTTTATGAAGAAAATTCAAAATTTAGGACCTATGTCTCATAGTAGACTTCAAATATTTAGAGTTTTGTTGTGAAATATAATTGCAGTTTTTATTCAAAAGCAGCTAAATTTTGCGAGTACGTTTCATATTGCGCCTAAGGCTATGCTATAAAAATGCCAAAATTAAGATAAGAATAAAAAACTAAGCGCTGAAATGTTAACAAAAAATATACTAAGAAATATGAAAAGAGTAATAAGAACAACAACAAAAAATTTATAAAAAATATACAATAAACGAATATTAAATTTCAAAAACAAAGTTTGCAACAAAAAATAAAAATTAATATTAAATTTAAAAAATAAAATGATTGAAAATAAATTTTAAAAAATATTATAAAAAATTAAGTTATTAATATCAAAAAGAAAAATTAATTAATTAAAAAATTAATATAATTATTAATTAAAATTAAAATTTCAAAATCAATAACAAAAGTTTTCTAAGCATTATTCACTGAAAAAAAAACAAAAATTTCCAAAAAAAGATTCACAGAACAAATAAAAAGAAACATAATGGCAGAAACAAAATAATATAAAAATAAAATTAAGTAAAATTGAAATAAAATTAAAATAAAATAAACTAAAAATAACTATAAAATAAAATCAAAATAAAACAAAATAAGCGAAAATAAAAATAAAAATTAAAATAATACAAAAATTTATATTTTGAAATTAATGAGTATAAAATACGAAAAAAAAATATTTTCTTTAAATCATTTTCCTAACTCAAAACCAAACACAGCAATTTCCGCCTTCCTTTGCTCTTTAAACAGAACCAGAAGCGTCTCAAAAACACAAAAGCTTCCAAAACTAAATCAAAAGCAACAACAACAACAACCAACACTCAGTTAACAACTTGCAAAACATAATCAAAAGAAAACCAAAAATTAAGCAAATCAAACAGTCAAAAAGTAAATGAAAGCAAACTTAAGAACAACAACAAACACAACGCTTTGCCGCCAAGAAGTTGCACAAACCGAAAAACCCGAAATCAACTTGCAATTAACACTTTCGAGTGCAACTGCACCCGCACAAGCTAAGCAGCTGTGTGTGTCAAACCGAAAATTAAATAAACGCCAACAACAACAAAGTGAATGTGCAGAAAAAACGAGTGAAAGTGAGAAAGCGAATTACTGACTTGCAAAACGCAAAAGCCACCAAAGCAACCAAAGCAGCGGCGAACTAAATGCAAATGCACCAACACACACGCACGCAAACAAGCAGGCAAATAACGACGGACGCAACGACCGGTTCGTGTGTGTGTGTGTGAAAGTGCGCGTCTGTTTGTCTTTTGCATAAAAGTGGTGAAAGTGCACATAACGGTACATGTAGGTTGCAGCAAACTAGCACAGCAGTTGGCCGAGACGCCGAGGCATAAAGCACAGTTGAGGCAAGAGCGCCGTCGCTTGGGCGCCATGTTGCTGCCACCACCATCGCCGCCGCCACCAGCAACGCCACGATTTTGTTATTCAATGCAACGTAAGATGAAATCTTTATATTTGCTGCTTTATGCATTGATTATAATCACAGCATGCCAACACACACACACCCACACACAGATGCACATGCACACTCACTCACCAATACATGCTTGCAGAAGCACATATACGTACATTCTTCTTCTGCTTATTATTTGTTACTCTTTGTGCTATCATTCTATATATAGAAATAATTTATCACTTAAAAACATATTACTCAACGCTTGCCACACAACAACATTTCATACTAATGCATATAAATATAGTAATTTAATATTTACTTTGGTAGAAATAAGTTTATAGTGAAGTATTCAGAAATTCTATAAATATATCTTATATATAAATTTGGTAAAAAAAAATTATTCCAAGTAACAGAAGATATATTCAATATTTTTTTAGATATTAGAAATATCTCATTATGACAAATAATTATTTATAACTGTATATATGTTGGAAAAAAATAATTTATCAATTACGTAGCATACTTCATAAATATAGAGAAGAGCGTAGAAAGTGCAAACTGAAAAAAAATTCAAAATGAAAAAAACATTTTTTTTTATTGATTTTTTTTTAGTGAATTTTCAAAAGGGAAAAAAATTTTTTTTGCAAATGAAATTTTTTTTTTCAAAACAAATTTTTTTTTTTTTTTTTTTTAAATGCTATATGGACCCATACAAACTTGTAATTTTGTATTGATTATACAATTTTTATTATATACGAATTTTACTCTGCCTCAAATATTCTTTAAATATTTCTCAATTTACTGCAGTGAAGATGATTTTTGAAAGCAAAAAAATCATAACTGCATTCAATTCATTGAAAAAGAACGATAAAATAAGATAAATATAAAGAAAAATAATTTACGGCCGTTCTGAGGGCGGGAAGAGAAGCCTCGTGCTTCAATTTTTAAGCATCAAAAATGGTTTAACTCGATTTCCACCAAAACTATGCGTGCTATAGGAAAAAGTTATATGGCAAAATTGAAGATAAGAATAATATATACAACTTTTGCATTAACACCTTTTCCAAATAACCTCAAAATTTCTATGAAAACTGCAAATACATTTTTTTTCAAGTTTTCTAACTTTTTATATTTAAAGAAAAGCAAACATTATTTCATGAAAATGGATGTAAACTTAGATTCTTATGTACTAGACATACAATATTATTTTTTATTAAAAGCATTTCTTGCTCCTACTTTGGCTTAGTATCGCCAAATAAACTTAAATTTTTATCATAAATTCTCACATCCAACTATCGAATTTTCTTAAAGCTCTCTGTAAACACATATATTTGTTAAAAACTCATCTTTCTGGTGAAGAAAAAAATGTATGCATACATAGCTATGGTAAATTTTTCATTAAATCCGAAAATAGCGTTTTTCATTTTTTTACGTTTTGTTGAGTTTATGTGAAAAAAATGTCTAGGCGAAAGTTGAAGAAATTTTTCTTATATTCAACCTTGCCACATAACTTTTTTCTGTAAGACTCCTAGTTTAGTCGGAAGTCGAGTTAAACCGTTTTAAGCCCTTAAAAATTGAGCCACGCGCCTCCTTTTCCTCTTCCAGAATCAGAACGTCTATAAATTATTTTCCATTCATTTTTGTTATTTTACCTTTCCTTTCCCACAATGCGAATTTTTTTCTCTCTTTAACATTTTCAAAGATTTCTGCATTTAATTAGAAAACCAAACTATTATATGTACTCTATAGCAACTGTTGCAAGATTTTTTTAAATATTTACTTACACCATTGCGACACAATTTCCGGTAACCCCTCGGAAAAAAGTTGCACGCTCTGTGGCAGGATGTTGCCTTACTGGATCATTTAAAGTGGAAAAAAGTACGTGTTTTAGTTAAAACCTTAACTTAGAACCTAGACAAAAAACAACACAGAAAATTGGATTTTTGGCAAACTTTTTTACAAAAAATTTAAAATTCCGCGAAATTTTTTTTTTTGTAACAGTTGTAATCGGAAAACAAGTCCTTCGTCCAAGTCTTTCAGAATTGCATTTCAAAGACCTGTGTAAGACTTCATGAAGATCGGTTGAGTACTGCTCGAGAAATTTTGCCATCCGACTTTAAAAACCACATTTTCGAGAAAAACGCGTTTAAAGACAGCGCGCTTAGCCTAGCTAGCCTCGAGCGTACAAGTTCTCAAAGCTGTATCTTCGAAACTATTACTCGCAACAACTTGGAAATTAAGAACAATATTTTAGAGCTGTTGTAGAATTTAATAAGACAATAAAAAAATTCGATTTTTTGAAATCCGTAAACCCATGTAACCCCTTAATACCGATGACGAATGATTTTTGAATAGCTAGGAGGACTTGTGACAGGCTCGATGTATTCAAAAGATTTGTATAGTATATGGTTCAATATTGATGCGATTGGAAAGATAATAAGGGTGAGACGATAGATACTCTAAAAATCACCACATAGTATCATTGGTTGTACGCCAGTACTCTTATTGATGGGATTATAAAGGAAAGATATATAGCAAACACATAGATAAATGCACTCGGTAGATGGCGCTGGAGTCCATATTTTCTAAGAATCCTTATTTTGAATTTGTTGATATAAGGAAGGTATGCTGTCTCGACAAATTGAACACCATGTATAGCATAGATTATATGACACTGATATGTATGTGTTAATGCTTGAACTGTAAATCATTGTATTTATAAATAAATTTTATTTCTTTGTAGAGAAAATTTTCAGAAATTCCATATCTCGGGTTTAACTGTCCTTGAATCCAACAAGCTATGCAAATTTAATATTTTATCTATATCGATTAACATAAATACACATAAGTAGCAAACATTTTCATTGCGAGTTGGATGGGGTATAAGGTGGAGAAGCATTCTGTTCAGCATAAATTATGCCTTCGTGAAAGATAGCGCTTGTATGCTTTAAGTAATGTAAATATAGTTTGTTTCTATATACAAATATCACCTTGCAAGGTACCTCACATTTTGCTAATAACAAAAATCGAAAATAAAATTAAGACTTTTAAGACAATCCAACCACCCACGTGAAAAGGCTTTGTTCGGAAGAAAATAAATCATTGGCATTGAAAGATTTTTCATGCCAAAATTCAAAATACAGATTTTATCATTTCGTCACTTCTTCGCATAAATTTTTAAATATTCTAATTTAGTAACTAGGTCTTTTAAATAAATGAATGATATCTGCTATAAGAGAGATAAGTTAAGTATTTTTAACCAATTATAGCTGTCTTCAGTTCGCCATTTCTCAGCTCGCTATCTTTGCGTGCTGCCCTCTTGTCAAAAAAACAATCATGTAATAAAAGCAACAGCACAGTTATCGAATAGTAATCGTAAAAAAGTATATTGATATCTCACTAAAGTGGTATAACCGTTACGCTCAATGCTATCTTGCATATATTTAGAACAGTTTAACTATTGTGAATGGCGGAAATGAAAACTTAAACTAAAAATTTATTTTTTTCTTTGATTTTAAATTCCTCAGAACTGAAATCCGTTATAACCGTTCACAGAAAAAAAACTAAGGAGTTACTAAAACGTTGCTTGACACGAAAAAAAGAATTGCTCAATCAAAAACTATTCGTAGCACAGTTGCGTAGGCGTCAGAGAAAATGCTAGCGCAGCGTTTGGCTGCTATCTAATGCTTGGGGAATCGAAACACTTCTCAAACTCGATTTTTGTTATCATCTTAAGCTCTTTCAGTGAATTGCGTCTGACTTGTAAAACAATGGCCCTTTAATGATTTCTTTTTGGAAATAGGAAAAAGCCACACGGAGCCATGTTTGGCAAATATGGAGGCTGGGGCATCGTTACAGTATTTTTTTTGAGGAAGAATTCGCGAACAATTTCTTACTCAATACCAAAAGTCAATAAGCACACTTAATAATTACAAGAGGAAATTAATCAGTGCACAAGGCAACTTGAGAAAATTACATAACTTTTAGATAGTATTGGTTACAAAACGCAGCAAATACGTGAATCGAACCAAGTACGGAGCAACTACATTGCGGTCAATATTTATACGCCCATATATAGAACGCATAAGTGTGTATGGCACGTCATCGATACTGGAACTGCCGTTGATGCCTTAATTTTAACCACAAGAGCAACATGTGTGTACATACATATACACATTTATGTACGAGCACATACCTTTATGTAATACATACCAGTAACTAGTAAGTAATTGTGTTGCTCTTAATAGGAGATGAGCAGCTGTGCTACCGCTGGCCAATTGCTCAGCTTGGAATTTAATTTCAGTAAATTGAGCATATGAATAAATGTTAACGGTAAAATTCATTGCGGAAATTGTTTTTGAATTATAAATGAAATTCATTAAAATGCAAAATACCTGCATTATTTATAAACGTTGCTAGTAAACAGATGTGCAAACATCTAGGTATATTAAAGTAGTAGTGGATATATGTCTGTACTATATGTAAGTGAACTGTGGGAAAAAACGTATCAGAATGCGTGTATCTCCACCTAAAATGCAAAATAACGTATCATCAAAAAGCTGAAATTGAGTTTTTTATTGCTAACGATTCACTACGTCATATTTTGAATGTAGCATAAAATTTTCAGCTTCCGTTGTCAGATATAACCTTAATATAACCAATACACAACCAATTTATAACCAATATATAACCAATACATAACCATTTTATAACCAAAACTCAATTTTTTCATTATGAGTGGTTTCTATTATAACGTTTTTCGTTCGCCTTTAAACTTATGAAAAGTTTAGTCGTGTTACATTATTTTGCATTTAAGGTGACGATATGGGTCATTCCATCTAAAATTTACATTAAAAAATTTTTTTCGTTCAAAACAAAACAAAGCTTCGATAATTGGTCAAAAATTCAATTTAAACGGTACACTTCGAATTTTATAAATTTGTAAATAAAGAACCGAATGTACATACATATATTTTTCATTAAAAAACAAATACAAGTCATTAAAAAAATTAATATTAAAAAAATTAAAATTTTTTACTATTAAAAAAAATATATTTTTTTTTTAGTTTTAATTTTTTAGTATTTAAAAAAAAACATATTTTTTTTTTAATTTTAATTTTTTAGTATTAAAAAAAAAAAATACTTTTACTGTTTTACTGTAATTAAAATACAATAATTTTTTAATATACCTTGTTTTTATATAAAAAAACGAAAAAATTCAACGTTCAATGAGAGATTCAAAAGCTGAGAAAAACAATTAAAAAATTTAGCTCGACTAGTTATTTTTATAATGAAATACCTTTTTCTTCGTAAACGCAAATATTGAACGGTACTTTTTCCGAGTATTGAAATTTTGAAAATTCATAGTTCCAACATTTTTTCATAATTTGTCTCAAAGAACATAAAGAAAATGTTTTGTATGAAAGAAATGTTTTAATGTAAATTTTGAGCGGACGGACACGTACAACTCACGCATGATGTAGAAAAAGGCTATTGAAAAAATACCTTTACTTGAATCACCCGTTACGATTACGTTTTGGTTGCAAGTATGGCAACTACTGTCTTACATTGCTTTACTTATTGCCTCAGCTGCTCTATGCATTTGTTGATAATAAAGGTTTTTATTAAACTTATTATAGACATTTATTATATTTTTTTATTGGCATTTCTTACATTTATTTTCATTTATTTTAATTGGTATTTTTTTCAATTTTTTTTTATTTTTATTTATTTCTTTTATATATAGAATTTTTTTATTATTATTATTTTTTTTTCTTTAATTATTTTTTTATTTTTTTTTTGTTTTTTTCGAATAATTTTCAACTTTTGTATTTTTTTATCTTTTAATTTTTTTTAAATTTTCTATTTTTTCTAAAATATTTTATTAAATTTTTTTTTATTTCGTTTTTAGTATTAAATTTTTTATTTTTATAGTTTTTTTACATTTAAATTTCTTTTCACTTGTTTATAAAAAAATTAATTTTTAATTTTTTTTTTAATTTTTAATTAATTCATTTTAATATTTATAATTTTTTTTTTAAATTTTGTTATTTATTTTTCAATTTTTCTTTGTTTGCTCTATAAAAATAATTTGTTTATTGCAGCCAATTTTTTTAATTTTTCTAATACTTTTTTTTATGAGTTTTTTTTAAATATTTTTTTTTTTTTATTTTTTTAAATTCAAATTTTTTTAAACTTGTTTTTAATATTTTTTAAGTTTTTTCCAATTTTTTTTATTTCTTTTATATTCCAATATTTTTTCAAATATTTTTTTTTAATTTTTGTTTTATTATTATATTTTGAATATTTTTATGTTTATTTTATAAAAGATTCTATCCATTGCATTAAATCTGTTTTATTTTTATTATTATTTTTTTAATATTTTTTAACTAGTTTTTAAAAAATTTAAATTTTTTTTTCTAATTTTTAATTTTTATTTTTTTTTTAATATTTAATATTTTTTATTATATATTTTTTATTAAATATTTTTTTCATTTATTTTTCATTTTTAAAAACTCTGCCCACTGCAGCCAACTCTGCTACTCGCCAATTCAATTAATTATTATCCTTTGTTTAAATAATAAAAACGGTAAAAATTACGTTATTTAAATTTTACCCTACAAAGTTGAAAATTTATTAATTAAAAGAAAAATTTTAATATTGCATCTCTGCTAAAAACATCAACATACACATATGTATGCATATGTGTTTATGTATGTATACGTACATTATAGTTGTTAGTTGAGTTGTCAGTTAACAGTGTGTGTGTGTGCTCCTCTCACTCACTCACTTACTCGTGCCTTTCATTCTCCTGCTGATTCCTCAAGCACAAATTGACTGTTGCATATGATTATGAATGCAATTAAGTGAAATTAAGTTAAATAAGCGTGTGCACACACACATACAAACTATTACATAAATACATATGCGTTGGAAACTGATGCACACACACACACAGAGAAAGAGAAAAGCAGGTCAAGCATAAAATGATGTTGCAAGCAGATATGGAGCTGTTTCACGTCTGATTATCTCGCTGTTAAATCATTTGCCATTTAAATATCAAAGCTTATGCTCACGTTTACAGACCTACATATGTCCGTATGTATCTAGATGAATAGCACTTTGATGTATGTCATGCAACAACAAAAAAAATAAATAAAATAATAATTGAAAAATCATTTGCGCTCAACTGAATACCACAAACGTGGTAACTCATAATTGAATGTCCCGTTGTTTATTAATTAAATGATTACGAGCGCGTGCAGCAATAATAAGCAATATTAAATAATTATATACAAGTAAAAAACACATGAATATATTTACATAAAAAGCGGATAGCAGAGAAAAAGAAAATTGAAAAATATTTTCGTTCAAACCATAAGTTTTTCAATTTGTAGCACGCTAAAGATAATATAAATATATCTTTAACTCTCAGATATAGTTTTTTTTTTACATACAGGGTGCTCGCTTTGTTATGTCGGTAAGTTAGGTTATATTGATCAGCTGTCACGCAATGCATAGATCTCCTGGTGCTATTGCGATTTGATATATAATTTAATACTTCATCCGGTTTCTGTTGGTTCTGTTTGGAAAGACTTCCCTTTGGAAGATGCTGCAGTATTCGAGAGGCTTTAATGGTATCCTGAGATCCAGCTCAGAGCAAAATATTTCATCTAACACTAAAACTTCAACTCGTTGTAATCGATTCACAACAAAGCAGTAGTGACACTTTACTGTGAAAGCAATCGCTGACTTGCATTGACTTAAAAACTACACATTTAGTTCGAGGTCTTTTTTATTTTTATTTTTGTTTTGGTAGTATAGTAGAAGAAGGATCAAAAGCCGGAGACGGAATTTTAATGCGCTAAACCTAACCTACTTCCAGTTCCTATCTATCCCACGGAACCACTGGATTAAGTATTACTTAATGGAAAAAAGAAAGACTTTAAGTCTCTTCTATCATACAGACTGACTGACGCCTAATATACTGTATGTGGCTTAGTTTTTTCGTAATTAGAGCTGACGCTTCGCTGCCAGCTTTCCATTTACCAGAGGCCTAACATATGAGTGCTGTAAAATTTTCCACCGAAAAACTACCGCCAAGTGAAGTTTTTAACTTTTCCTTTACATTTGAAAAACGAGAAATGATTGAAAAAATGCGTACTCAGAGCCTTCTATGTACTCTCTACACGTCACACGTGACGACTTAGGTCGCGGCGAAATCGGATAAGGTAGCTTCTAAAGCATCCATGTCCACTCAGTATATCGGTTAGGTGGAAGTCTAGGTCCCCATGTTTTCTATCTATCCACAAATGGATGTCCGGGATTAGTCTGTGGGTTTACCATCCATTGGTTGAGGTTTGCCATCGTTGTTGCCACACTGTGATGGTTTCGGTTCTCTCCTCTTTTTTTTAAGCCTACAGACGGCACTGATAGCTGGTCCAATCGAGCAAATTCGTCTCCCTGGATGGCGGCACATTAACTAGAACTTCAGCAGCGTCGCTTGATATTGTCCGGAAATTTAAGGTCTTCGGAACAGAGTTTACGCTAACATTGATAAGCTGTCCTAATAGCCAGATTAACCTGCCTTGACTACTTTTTGTGTGGGTATTTGATAATTAAAGTGTATCCTAGTAACCGTAGAACAATCAACGACACACATTCGTGCCTAAATCAATGCTACTTCGCCGATTCAGGCGCGAAAAAGTTCATGAAAACGTCTTATTTCTCATTTTGTTAGGGTCAGTTGTCCGTTATTGTTGTATGGAAAAATATTCCGAATAAATTGCAAAGGTCAAAATATAATAAATATTTGTCCTGTTGTGTTTGTTTTAGAACTACTCAAAGTCTAAAGTTTACAAATTTTTTTTTTAAATAATAATTTTAAAATAAAGAATTATTAGTTTTTCCAGCGATTTCAGGCATTAAAATATTTTGAGAACTAACCTGTGCGATTTTTGACTCTTGTCTCTTCTGAGTACACCGAAAAATCAAAGGAAAATGATTTTATATTAGTTTTTAAAGCAAAAATATAAAAAAAATATGTATGGATTTAATAAAACTGATACAGAATCTCCTTACAAAGATAAAATAAAAGTAAAAGTATTATTCATATTATTCTTCTAGGAGAAAATAAAATAATATGCCATAAAATATATAAGCACAATTTCGAAAAAAACTTAAACAAACTGTTAACTTATAACAGTGGATTTAAGTCTCTATATCGTTTTCAGCAACAATTTTTTGTCTGATTAAGTCAATGGGAACAGTTGCAACTGGACTACTTGGTGGGTATTACAGGCGCAATGAAAACTACCTCAACCTCTAAGCTCTGGAGGTTATCCTTAACACTCTGTCAATGCGCATACAAGTTCCGTATGAGGCAATAATTACGGCCAGCCGACTCATAATTTTAGGCCATTGGAGCCAGGCTAGACGTCTCTAAGGGCATGGTATCATATTCGTCCTCGCTAATAAACTCCTGTTAAGCGGCAATGCGACCGAGAAAAGGAAATCCACGAGGAACTAACCACATTGTTTTCATTTCTCAGTAGCGAAGAATGGACCAGTGGTTCTGTGATCGATTGTTCTGGCGGTTCAAAGACCGAAACAGAAACAGAAAAACACAACAAAACAGCGCGCTTCTTCTGTTATAATCCATACATATAAGGTAGCTTCAAGATAATTGACTACAATTCAGTCTCTCAGGCGCAAATTGTGGACATAACAGAACATGCCAAGTGGATGTTTGCTCGAACCCATAAGTCCATAAGCATTCTAGTGAATAACCAAGCGGCAATTAAGAGTATACATAGCGCCAACATAAGCCTCATTGCGTTAGGTTATGCAAGCAGGCAATCTCTAGACCTTAAGTAGGTAACTCCGTTTATATCATCTAGGTACCAGGTCTTATAGGAATAGCAGAATATGAAAATGCAGAGGAGCAGATCTGCTTAGGCAGCTGGAGACACAATTCCTATAAGCTGCCGTAAACCATTCAGCTCCTTCAGGTGTTGTTTGAAGCAATGGATTCTAGAGGAATATCTCAGGTCTTGGAACACAAGGTATAACGAGATCACTTTGGCTTCTACTTCTAAGTAAAATGGAGCTTAGTAACATTATGGGGGTCAACACAAGAAACCTAGCCTTAAGTTCCCACTTCCAGAAAATGGTAAACGTGCGCTGCATGCGCTGAGAATGATGAGATGCTGAAACATTATCTATGCGAATGCCCCCCAATGGAATATCACTAAGAAAAAATATTATTCAAACAAATCTATTTCCGATACATATTTACTGTCAATATTTAAATGCAGCAATATGTGGCAAATATTGGCCTTAAAAACAAACAAAAACAAAAAAAGCTCAGGCAACCCTTTGCAAACATCTCCTCAGCAAAACCACAGTCCAACATGAAAACCGCAAAAAATTAACTGCACCTGTGAGACAACAACAAAAAACCGCATAAAATATACAGTGCCACATGTGCAACACTCAAGCAAATTGCTGCCACACGCGCCAGCACTAATGGCGCTGCAGAGTAAGCGCGCGGCAACGGTAATGTCATGTGACACAATAAATCATTTTCACATATCAAAATTGCATTTGTTATGAACTCTCGCATTTTTCTCCACTTTATTTTCCATTTCTGTTGTTTTTTGTTGTTGTCGACGAGCGCAAGAACGCTGCACTTCATGATAACTCACTCAAGCGGCAAACTGATAGCTGGCTACAAAGTAATATTGCTGTCATTGTTGTTTTTATTGTTGCTGATATTGTTGTTTTTATTGTTGCTGATATTGTTGTTTTTATTGTTGTTGCTAGCACAGAACAATAGCAGATAATAGTGTACCTGAGACGCAAGTCAACGCAACAAGTCAAAGAGTTAAGCACAAATATTCATCTTGGTAGCACTGACGTTGTATCCACCCCCCTCCCCGTTGTATCCACCATCCTCCCCATCCACTATTTTCCTTGCTCTCTTTAGTTTACTGCGTGGCATCTGCAACACGAGCACAGCAGCAAAGCTATCCATCATCAACGTCAGCACAGCAGCACCGTTAACAAAAACAACAACAATAGTTGGTGTTGAAGTTTACAGCACAGTAGAGTCGCAGGATAAACCTGTGCTTCATGCGCACTGAGCGAAAAACTATCGCCGCTCTTTATATGCTTTGTGTTTTCATGTTGTTACTGCCACAATATAACGGTTATACGGCGATGTTGGTGGCCTAAACAAATATACATTGGTGTTTGTATGAACTTTGTGGAGTAAAGCAGAAGTAAGGTTTGCATTAGGGTGGGGCAAACATACCAACTTTTTTGAATTTAGAGGTTTAGGTATGCTTCTTCTTCTTCTTTAATGGCGTAGACACCTTTTTCGTGGTAAAAGCCGAGTTAACAACAGCGCGCCAATCGTTCTTCCGATATTTGACGCCAATTCGAGATACCGAGGGAAGACAGGTCCTTCTCCAGCTCTCCAACGGAGCTGAGGTCTTCCTCTTGCTCTGATTTCACCGGCAGGAGTGTTCTCTTCCATTCGGACAATACGACTAAGCCAGCGCAACCGCTGTCTTTTGATTCGCTGAATAATGTCAATGCCTCATATATCTCGTAGAGCTCATCGTTCCATCGACTCCGGTACTCACCGTCGCCAATGTGCAAAAGACCGTAAGTCTTCCGCAAAACCTTTTTTTCGAACACTCCTAAGGCCGATAGATCAGATAGTGTCATTGTCATGCCTCTGCACCATATAACAGGACAAAAATAATGAGTGACTTATAGAGTTTGGTTTTTGTTCATCGAGAGAGGACTTTACTTCTCATTTGCTTACTAAGTTCAATGTACCACCTGTTGGCAAGAGTTATTCTGCTTTGGATTTCAAGGCTGATATTGTTGTTGGAGTTGATACTAGTTCCAGAAATTATTTATGACTTCCAAGGATTGACTGTCAACAGTGACGGTATTTCGTCTTGTCCTTAATCACAACCAGACCCAAACGCTTCGCTTCCTTCTCCAGTCTGCAGAACGCAGAACTAACGGCGCTCGCTATTCAGGTCAATGGTATCAATATTATTGGCGTACGTCAGGAGCTCTATACTATTATAGAAGATTGTTCCTTCTCTGTTTAGTTTCTCAGCTCGATTCATATATTAACAATAGGAAGTCTCCTTGTCTGAAATCTTTCTTGCAGTTCTCCGACGACGTATTTCAATATCTCGGAGGATAAACCATCGACCCTAGCCCCTTCGTTGTTCTTCAGGCGGATAATTGCTATTCGAACCTCATCATAGTCGGGCCATCGTCGTCGATTATTGCATCGGGTTCGCCATCTCCAAATGTAACACATTCACTGCCGTTCAGCAGGCTGGAGAAGTGTGCCCTCCATAACTTCAGTATGCCCTGAACATTAAGCACTAGATAACTTCTTTGAGACTTATAAGAGTATGCTCCGGTCATGAAATCTTCCGTCAGTCCTCGCCACTGTCGGCCAGAGTTTCAAGCTCTTCATACTCACGCATTTTGGCCTCTTTATTTTTTGTCTGCACATGGGTCTCGCTTTCCTCTTCAACCTCGGTATCCAACTCAACATTATGAGATAGGTGTCCGCTTTCTCTCCACTGCGACACGACAGTTCTCATCGTTCCTTTTGTTCCTTCGACCTTTAGAAAAACCAATGGGTTTGCTTGGGGCTGAACGTAAAGTACTTGAAATGCCGTCCCAAAGTTCTCTTATACTAACTTGCTGATGAGTGCTGTCAGCAAGCTGGATTGCAAGTCGAGTAGAAAACCGTTCCGCCGTCGGTTGTGATGGTAACTCACCTTAGTGTATATAACTTTCAATATATAGGTATGTAGATATGTATGAATGTATATATACATATATACCGTATATGTGCTCACATTTCCGCTACCGGTTCGCTATATCCCCTTTGACCGCCACCGCACACCACCTGCTGGCAACACGACGCTTATATAACTTTCTGACTTTACAGCAGGCGTTTCGCCCAGCTGGACCGCCGACCTCGAGTTGAGTACGTGCGTTGTATACCGCTGCTGAAGGCCTTTAATAACGCTTTTCTGTCGGCAACTTCTGCCACCAACGGCTATCGACTTTTAAAGCTACTTTATGGCATATCGAATATTTTCGTGGACGTTTTTGTTGTGCTGGGCTTAAAGTCATATTTCGAATTTCATACACCTCATATTTCGCGATGCAATGAAAAAGTATTGAATATTTCAGGCACTGTTTGAGCACTTTCGACTTCAAATTTATGCTCGGAAATCACAAGCATTAAATGGGGTTTACACGATTGATATCAGCTTGCTTTCGCAAGGAATCAAATGGGCTTTCTAGTGGTGGTTGTAACGTCAATGGTTGATCTGAGTGACTTGGTAGTGATTAAAATGTGAAATGCGCCAAAGTTTACCCCGCACTTTATACTTCTTCATATTTTTTACACTCAAAAGTTGCATACATACTAGGAGTGGTTGAGTTTTCAATTATTGAACTCGAGAAATTCGACTTTAACTCAGTATTTATTTATCTCTAGAGCACCAGTTGTTTTATAACTGCGCCAAGAAGACGTGCACATTTCTAAAAAATCCAGATATTCGATTTTTTATCCACGCTTTTCGAGCTCGTAGTACTTTCAGCTGTGTGCACTAGGTGGCGCTGAAGTCAATCTAACAACTTCCAATATCGAATCCTTTTAAAGATGATTTTCATATCGTATCATGCTTTTTGTCGTGTGGAACGTAATGCAATATACAATTTTCGGCTTTCTTAAGGTTTAGGTAAGACGGCTCTGCTGATCAGAAAGTTGTTCGAAGGATGCATAATTTATCGATCCTAACATATCTCGAACTTTCAACTGTGGTCAGTAGTTGCCGCTGTAGTGAAGCTACTTTCAAAACGCTTATCAGAACCATTTTAGTAGAACTTATATGTTGTGTCGAACCTTAAGACCCAATTGTCTACTTTAATTGTTATAATTCAAAACATACTTTCCAGTATATAAGTAATTACCAGTTATAAGTAATTCTGTCCCTTGCTAATGAGCCTCAAGCTAGATATCTGCCTTGATTTTCCAATCGCAATAGCTTTAATTTTTCTATAAAAAAATGATTTCTACTTTGGCGCTGAAAAGTAGGCAATATACATATTTTAATTCTTAATAGTTGTTCCGATTCACAAGAGCGAGCGGAGAAATTATAACTATTTTTTGAGTAATTAATTTGGTGCTTTTGTCTCACAAATAGACGATTTTTTATAGTAATAATTTAGCTAAATAGCGCTTATATGCCAATACCACTGCGGTTTTACACCAATGGCGCTGCTTAATTTAGACTTTCTACTTCAGAAGCCCAGCCGAAACAGATTTCATTTTGTTAAATTTAGCAACTTTCTATAAAAAAAGTGGTTGAATTTTACTTTGACACTGAAATGTAGGCAACATATCTCTCTGTACTTATAAAGAATGATCCATTTCGAGGTTCTCTACTTTTTTTTAAAGGAAAAACACATAAACTTCAAAAGTAACGGAGAATGTTTATTATCATTCGAAAGAACATTATTTGGCATTTATTTTTTGAAGATTATTTCTCGCAAATATTGGCCGCACCTACGTCTCAGATCAATTCTCGATGACTCGTTCGAGCATTTCGACAGGTAACTTGCGAATGAAATGTGTGATATTTTGTTCCAGGGCTTTGTATATTATATACCAATAGGAAAAATTCTAACGGTGTGATATCACACTTGGTAGACAATTGACCGGACCAAAACGTGAAAGTGTTGCTCACCAAAGTGATGCCTCGCTTTTCGAAAAAATATGAACGGATGATTCCAACGCCCCACAAACAATACAAAACCGGTGTTTTTTCCGAATGAAATGGCAGCTCTTGATCTCTTCAGGTTGGTCTTCGTCACAAATACGGCAATTTTGCTTGTTTACATACCTATAAAACCAGAAATGGGTATCATCGCTGAAAAAAATTTGGCTCGAAAACGTCGGATCTTCCTAGAACTTTTCAAGAGCCCATAGAGCGAAGCGATGTTGCTTAGGAAACTCGAGCGGTACAGTTCTTGTACAAGCTGTATTTTGTATGCTTGCAATTTAAGACCTCAACGCAAAATACGTCAGTCTGAGTTGCTGCGAACGGCGCCGAATCGAATCTCTATGGTCTTCGTGTACACTCTCAGCTACGCCTGCTATATTTTCTGCACTGCGTGCTGGACGTGGTCTATTGGGTCAAATATTATCCAAAAATGATTGCTTTGTCTCAAGATGTTGATCATAAGTTGAGCGAAGCGCGCGAAGCACATTAGTTACGGAACTTTTGTTCAGACGCATGGAAAGACTTCCATGAGGAAATGCCAAACAATACTGAACAAAAAAAACATGACAGCTTGACACAACTCACACGTGATCTGTCAAAAAAAGGCTATTGATAACTGTACCTCTGCTTGGATCCCGCGTTATATTGTTTTGTAGGGCTTTATAGGAGTCAGTAGAAGTTGGGTCCACTATATAGTAATACAGTTCCCATTATCACAACAGTCGGGTTTACGCACGAATTTTTTATCCGCTCAAGGACTGTCAACTCGCCAGAACTCTGTCGCTACATCAAAAGCAACAGTTAATCTTTTTCACAAGACTAAGCAATAAAATTTGAAATGCTTTTAGAATAAAATTTTGAAATAAACTATTTATGCACTTAAGCTAGTTATGTCTTCCGGTTTTAACGGAGTAAAAGGGGCGTTGCAATAATAATTCGGTATAAAATCGTTTCATATTCTTTTTTGAAAAATGTTTGCTTCCTAATTATAACTCTCTTATTTTACACAGATGTGTTTATAAGGACACCTTCATCGTAAACAACTGCAACCTTGGTTAGAGAGATAGACAGACAGACATGCCATGATTCGTGCGAGATACCTGATTTCGGGTTTTTGAATTTCAAGTGCAACTGTGCAAACATAAAAATAACGGAACGACCTTTAATTTACTTTGCAAAAAGTTAGGAAATTGCAAAAAAAAATAGTTAGCAATTAAAAAAAGCATTTTCACTACCGATAACTTAGAACTACTGACATCTAAACCCACTTATGCAACAGACATATGTTTTGATATTTGAACAAAGTTCCTCGCATCTTAAAGCGAAGCGGGTGCGACAAATTTAGCACAATACTTTGCAAAACCGTTAGTTTTCTGTATACCCTTAAACTATAAGCATTGCAAGCAGAAAGCGCAAGCAAAATGAAGTTAAGCTACAAGCTCACATTACTAGTGCTGATCAGCTGTCTGTACGGCACTACCGATGCCCAGAATCGTATTGTCGGTGGCACAACCACGAAGATCTCGAAATATCCGTATATGGTAGGGATACTAAAAACGGGCGGAACATACTTTTGTGCCGGTTCGCTTGTCACCACAAAAAATGTGCTCTCAGCGGCGCATTGTGTGTACGATAAGCTAGTTTCGGAACTCATTGTTATCGCCGGTGTTACGGATCTAAGACAAAAAGGACAGCGACGAGGTGTGAATCGTATGTGGATTCCGGAAGGATTCGATTTGATTCCCAACGATTTTGACGTCGCCGTGCTCGAGCTCCGCAAACCCATGGTTCTCGGTGTGAATGTGGCCATCATACCGCTGGGGAAGACCCGCATTAGAGCTGGCATGCGCATGCGTGTCAGCGGCTGGGGAAAGACAAGCGAAAACGCGCAAACCGCCGCAACTAAACTACATACGGTTGTGGTGAAGATCATTGGGTACGACAAGTGTGTCAGTAAGTATAACAAGTCCAACACAAAAATAACGTCAACAATGTTGTGTGCCGGACATGGCGATAAAGATGCATGCAGCGGTGATTCCGGCGCACCAGCAGTTGTTAATGGTAAGCAGTATGGCATAGTGTCGTTCGGCAATGGTTGTGGGCGGAAAGCGTATCCGGGTGTCTATACAAAAATAATGAATGCAGATGTGCGCGACTTCATTGACGATTGTATTCGACAGTGAGAGCGAGGTTGATTTTTACTTAATACTATTAAAATGAAGTTTCAAATTTGTAAACATATATTTAGAGTGTTTTTGTTTTTTGTAATAAACGTTTTGCTTTTGTAATAGACATTTGGCTTTTGTAAATTTAGAGGGTTAACTGAAGCTTGAAAACTCGCCACGACGACTGTCAAACTCTAAAAGAGGACAAGGACAGTATTAAGCGATCCAGAGGTGCTCCAAAGTGGTGTGTAAAGCAAGTCAAAGGAACTTCTATCTATCTAATCCTCCACTTTTGTAAAACTTTAGTTATTACTCAATATTTTTGAGTTTACAGAGATACAACTCGGTCTTACTAGAAAGTTTTCACGAGCTTATGCTTTAGTGTTGAACTCGAGGTTTTGGCTTAGTGTTAAATTCAAATTTATGGTTCAGTATTAAAACTCGAGTTTATGGTTTAGTGTTAAACTCGTTTAGTGTTAAATTTGAGTTTATGGTTCAGTATTAAAACTCGAGTTTATGGTTTAGTGTTAAACTCGAGTTTATGAGTTTATGGTTCAGTATTAAAACTCGAGTTTATGGTTTAGTGCTCAACCTGAGTTTATGGTTTAGTGTGTCAAACTCGAGTTTATGGTTTAGTGGTAAACTCGAGTTTAGGGTTTAGTGTTAAACTTAAGTTTATGTTTTAGTGTCAAACTCGAGTTTATGGTTTAGTGTTAAACTCGAGTTTATGGTTAAGTGTTAAGCTCGAGTTCATGGTTTGGTGTTAAATCTCGAGTTTATGGTTGAGTGCTAACTTGAGTTTAAGGTTTAGCGCTAAACTCGAGATTATGGTTAAGTGTTAAGCTCGAGTTTATGGTTTGGTGTTAATCTCGAGATTATGGTTGAGTGCTAAACTTGAGTTTAAGGTTAGGTGTTAATTTCGAGTTATTGTTAACTGTTAAGCTCGAGTTTATGGTTTGTTGTTAAACTCGAGCTTATGGTTCAGTGCTAACTCGAGTTTATGGTTTAGTGTTAAGCTCGAGCTTATTTGTAGTGTTAAATTTGAGTTTATGATTTAGTATTAAAACTCCAGTTTATGGTTAAGAGCTAAATTCGAGTTTATGGTTTAGTGCTAAATCTGAGTTTATGGTTTAGTGTAAAACTCGAGTTAATGGTTTAGTGTTTTCCGTTTAACACTTGACCAAGCATGGAACTGGTGTTATAATATTACCACACAGAGAACCCTAAAGTTTTAAAGGAACATTGGTTATCTATTCACTAACTCAAAATGAGTTCCAAAGTGTTTGTGTTCAATAATCTGCTGATATAAAGCATTATATAGCAAATTTACAGTTACGTTAAGCATTCTCTTCATACTGTTTGCAAAGATACTGCCATTTATGCCACCCTGTAATTAACTCGCTTGGTATTCAGGCCAAAAGTAGTGTTATGCTGCGTTCCCTACAGCAATCGGCAACTGCCGTTTATCTACAACAATACGGTATATAACTAACCGGTTGTAATACCCAGTGGCATTATTGTCTGTCTGTAATGGTGTGCCTTTAGCAATTCTTGTTACCGTTGTTCATTCTGCTTGCACCCAAAGCTATGAGCTTGCGGACTGAGTTGACACCCAATTCGACAGCGAATAAACAGAAAACACTGCGAAGATAATTCGGCAGGTCAAAGAATACTTAAATTTTAAGTAAAAACCCGTTAAATGACCCAGATTTTTAAACCAATTCGTTATCGTGACGGTACAATATAAAGCTATATACTTTACTTGAACGGTGCTCGAATTTTCGAATATATTTTATATAAAAAATGTCTTGTTAACATTAGTTGGTCAAGCTGTGTCTAGCTGTACAGGAACTCATCTTTCTATAAACAAATTTCTGAAATAATTTCTCGGTTATGGTCACAAATTGCTGGTTCGACGGAGTGTTTTGTGATAATTTATCGGAAAGCATTAACTTTCCCCAAATTATGAGGTAGGAACTCATTCCTTCCAGATTGAGACCATATTGTCTCTGAGTCATAAAAATTTCTTTGGTAAGCCTATTTTCTCTGCTTTCGGAAATATCTTCCGTATACTCGATTCATTGATGCAAAACATGCTTAAAAGCATTCTATAAGCTTTTAATGGAATTGCTTCTCTAAAGTAAGTTTCAAGGAAATACTATCCAATGACATCTCCGTGCATTATATACAGTTACGGTATATAACTGTTAGCTTCTAACAAATATATAAGCTTAGCTCCAGTAATTATATTTAGTAGAGGCATATTTGAGACTATAATTTATTCTGAAGCTTTCGTACGTTCTAATGAAAAAAATCGAAAAATGAACCCGAAAAAGTAGTCCAGTCTGCTTAACACTACAAGTCATGAATAACAATAAAATGTAAGCACTTCAATTAGAACATGCTCACGAATAGGATTACCAATTAAACCAAAAAAATTATTTTTTCTAAAATTTAAAAATTTTTCGAACATTTTCTAATTGTTTTTGTAATATTATAAAAATTCATTTTCGGTTTTTTTTTTTTATTTATCAAATATAACAAAATATGTTTTTTTCGAAAATTTAAAATTTTTTATATTATTTTGTAATATTTTAAAAATTCATTTTCAGAAAAAAATCATTTCTTTTATTTTTATATTCCACATATTTGAAAATGCACTAGTTATCTACCGTTCCAAAAATATCAGACACAAGCGACAACAAACAAACAGCTTTATCAATATTTATATAGAACTGCAAGCAAATATCTTTGTTATACTGTTATTTACTGTTCTACTTAGCTTTTTCTGCTCTTGAAACAGCAAATACATTGAAGAAAATAAATCAACATCAACAAGCAACATAGTTAGATGGCAATGACCTTGATTTTGACAAATACTTATTTTCTTTCTTTTAAAAAAGAACAAACAAATTCTGAAAAACTTTGCTAGTATCTAGTTATATGTACATACATACATACATATATGCACATACATACATACATATGTATATACCAGTTAGCCTAGGAAATATATTCCAGTTAGTGTATTATTTATTAAGTTGGACAGAAAATAGACAAACAAACGATAACATGTTTTCAAAAATAAGCTAAAAAAATTCTCAGAAAAAGTTTCGAAATAAAATTTAAAAAAATCGAAAAAAAAAAATTATTAAAAATGTTCGAAAATAAATTCGAAAAAATTTCTAAAAAGTTTCATAAATTCTCAAGAAAATTTTCAAAACAATTTCACAAACATATTTCAAATAAATGTGTTAAAAAAATCTCAACAAAACTTTCGAAAATATTCGAAATTTTGCAAGGAATTTTTGTCTTTTTAACAGCTAAAACTATTAACGTTCTCGACTGATTGCGCATTTGTCAAATATAAAATTTTAAAATTTTCCAAAAAAAGCTTGTGGAAAAAGTTTTAAATTTTTGAAATTGGTATTTTTCTCATTATTGCTTTTTTGTAAGTATTAAAGTTGTAAAATAAATTTTTCCAAATATGTAACCTAAAGCAATTTTCGAAAAATTTCAAAAATTTAAAAAAAAAATCAAAAATTTTCAAAACCAAATATCAAATAAATTTTGAAAAATTGCTCGAAATATTGAATATATAATTTTTTTTACAACTAATTTTTATTAAGAATTTTTACTTATTACGTTTGAAAATAAAATTTTAAAAATTTTGCAAAAATTGGTGTGTCGTAAAGATTTTAAATCGTTAGTATATGCTTTTTCTCAACATAGCGTTTTTTGTAACTCTTAAAAATCTAAAATAAATTTTTCCAAAATCCAAATTTAATAACATTTGAATAAATGTTTGGAAAAATTATAAATTTTCGAGCTCAAAAAAAAATTAATTATTAACATTCAAAATTTATACGTATAGTATTGAAATTATTTTTTTATTTTATTTTAAAAACTGAAACTCACGTATTACGTATTTTTCAAAATTTAAATAAAAAATTTTCGAAATTCTTTTAAACCTTCGAAAGTGGCTTTTTGTAACTATTGAAGTTCTGAAATGATTTTTCTTCGAAAATAAGTTTTTAAAATATTAAAAAAAAAACATGTTCGAAAGAGTTATAAGTTTTCGAAAAAAAATTAAAACTTCTAAACTTATGTATCATGTAGTTTTCAAAATTAAAAAAAATATCGAAATTATTTTAAGTCTTTGGAATTGATTTTTCTTTTGTAACTATTAAAATTCTGAAATGATATATTTTCAAAAATTAATTTTAAAATATAACAAAAAAATTTTAAAAATGTTGGAAAAAATTTTAAATTTCCGAAAAAATGAAATTTGTTAGGCTTAATACTTTATAAAAATTAACTTCTGTTTTATAAATAATGTTTTTTTTTTAATATTCACGCCAAAAGTGAAATTAAAAAAAATTTCAAACAAGATTTTTAAAACTGTTCTAAAAAATTTCAAGTTTTCGTAAACAAAAATGTTTAACTTTTAACGATCTAAAGAGTATATTTTACAAAATGAAATTAAGAAATATTCAAAAAAAAATGGGAAAATGATGTATTTGAAAGCAATGTTTTTTTAATATATATTTTTTTGTTTTGTCTTTTGGCTAAAAAAGAAAATTAAAAAAAATTTCAAACACAATGCGAAATTATGTTCGAAATTTCGTACATTTTCGAAAAAAGTACTACTAAAACTTTCTTACATTTTCAAAAAAAAAACACAAGGTTTTTTTCAAAAACAAATTAAATAAAAAATTTTCGAAAATATTTTTTTTTGAAAATAAGTTTTGATCGAAATTTTTTACTTTTTCGAAAAAAATGTTTTGTGCTAAAAGCTACGTTTTTTTTTCAAAAACGAAATAAAAAAATGGTAAATAATCGAAAATAATTTTTTTGAAAATATTTTTTTTGAAATCATTTTTATTATTAACATTAAAAACATAAAATAAAAAAAAATTTCAAAAGTAAGTATTAACTTCTTTTATTTGCTTCTCCATTCCAATTAAATTGCAATCATTGTCATCTGGCAAGCTTTAGGAAATAGAGTAACAAGCAGCTGACATTTAAATCCCAATTTGCGCTCGCAATTTGTTGGTGTTAAGTTCAAGCAATAAATGTTGCGTTACGTGACGTCGTTCACCTTTGCCACCGTAAATAAATGAACCCCACGAACACACGCTTACATATAACAGCACACCAGCCGCCGAGCTGCTGCAGGCCGACAGTGCCGCGCCGGCAAATCGACGAAGAGACAAAGCGAGAGCACCGCAGGCGAGCCAATCGCTGAGAAATTTACAGCAAGACGCTGGCAGCGCCGGGCGAGGGCATTAGAAAGCTTAAAGGTTAAAGGCGACAACAAATTGCCAACTGCTACCTGCCAGCAACAATGCTGCTTACCTTTCTTTGTGTTGTTGTTGTTTTTGTTGTTGTTACTACAGGCGCTGTAGCAGCTGTTGCTGCTTGCCGGGGCGTCTTGGCGGCTGTTGCAATCCAACTTTTCAATTAAATTAAGTTGAAGAATGGCGAAATGCCCTGACTGTATGAAGTTGAGGGCGCCGGAATGCCAGAGTGTCAGAAATTATTATTATTATTATTCTATGCAAAACATGTTTCAATAGAAAGTTTACAAGCGTCACGGCTGCAAGTTGCTAAACAGGCCTGCTCTCATTGAAGGCGCTGCCAGTGGCAATTTGTTGTGTTTTTGCGTGTTTATTGTGACGATTTGTTGTTGTAGTAGTTGTTGCTGCCTCTCGAATGAATGACTTTCGTTTTGTTTATTAAACAGTTTGCTTTTGATATTCGTAATTTCTTTTAGACGCTCTTTATGCTGCGAAAATATTTATTTGGCCTGTTATTTGAGCAGCTGTTCAACTCCGAAAAGTTTTCGAACATAAATTCCATGTTCGCGGAAAGAAATTAATTTTTTCCTGTAAGAGTTGGAGTGTGGTCAGACACAGCATAGACTAACTTTGTTGTTAACTTGCGGACATAAAAATAATTCAAGTGCTTCAATTTTGTAAGGGAAAAATATTTTGCGGTATTTTCGAAAAAAGTAAAAAAAGAGCTTAAGCAAGTGCTAAAAACAAATAGTGTAGAATAATATAATATATTTATATTTTTTTTTATTTTTTAAAAATTTGTGAAGAAAAAGTTTGCTCACATAAAATTTTTTATTTACTTTTTAATGTGGCAACTCTGCCAAACATTTTTGAAAAATAATGCACAAAGTTTGCCACGCTGTAATAAGTAACTATAATTTCCATTTCTCCATATTTAATATTAAAAAAAAAATAAATATTTATTTTTAATATGGCAACTCTGTCAAACATTTTTCAATTTCAATTTTTACGATTACTTCACTGAACTTGCTTTAGTTCAATAAATCACTAAAACGATATTTTACCAGAATCAACATTTTACAATTAATAAAAATTTCAGGTGGCAACTCTGCTCAAAAGTTTTGTCGATCAGCAATATTTGTCTGTCCCGCTATCGTATAAAATACTCACAATATCTTACATTGCTTATACCTTAAATCAAAACCTTATATGTACATACAAACATACATACATATCTGTTGTAAAGTGGCAACTCTCTTCAAGCTGATTTTGTCTGTCGAAAAATTTCAATAAATCTTATAAAATATACACATTGCTACATGAATGTCATGAATGCAATTTACTCAAATAATAAAAATAATAATATTTTTTCGGAAAGTGGCAACTTTGAATTTGTTTATATAAAAATTTGTAGAACTGTTAGGTGGCAACCTTTAAAGAAAATATGGTTTTTTTTTAACTAAACTGATACATTTACATACCATTTGGCGGAGATATTACGCAATATTGCAGACTAAAAATTTTGTATAACTAAATAAGTGGCAGTTCTGGAAGAAAAATATTTTACATGAACAAAGAGAGCTTAACACTGATTTGCCAATGCTAGAATTTTTTATGCATAATATTTTTTTTTCAAATAAATAAATACATGACTCAGTAATCATCAAAAGTTTGTAATTTGCTTTATCTTGGTTTTTATACCCTAAATTTAAAAAAGGTGGCAACTCTGAGTTTGAAAATTATATTATTAATTGCTGTCACTTTATTGGTAGCACTGATTTGTCAATGCAAAAATTTTGTTTACGAATAATAATAAACTTTTTTTCTAATAAGGTGGCAACGCCTAATGAAGGTATTTTTTTCTAACATACAATTTTGACTCCATAAGCTGCAAAATTTTACAATTCACTTTATTTTGGTTTTTATACCCTAAATTTAAAAAAGGTGGCAACTCTGACTTTGAAAACTATATTATTAATTGCTGTTTCTTTTGTTGTATTGGAATTTGTAATAAATGTATCAAAGTTTAATTATTTTTTAAGTAAGGTCTTAGGTGGCATTGCCAAAGTATTTTTTCATTTATAGCGGAAAGCACCGTTATGAACATAAATTTCTTTTAATTTATTCAATATTTTGCAGAAATGCGATTTTTATAGGGAGCTTATAATTAAAACTATTTACATTTTCCCAATTTTTCCATCACTCACACTCACCAAGTTGACACACAAACTCTCTCTCCTGAGAGAAAAGTTTTTTGCAGCAAATTTGAGCGAAGTCAAAACAAACTTTGTTCCTACACATACTCGTATAGGCTATTTAGAAGCAGTTAAAAGTAATTACGCCAACAATATTATGACAATAAAATGAATGAGCGAAACATGATGTTACAACAATAACAAGAAAGTGAAGGGAAGGAGAGGTAATAATAAAACGGAAAACAAGTAATCAACATAAGTAATAACATAACAGTACATGAAACAACTGGAATTGACAGAAGCGCATCAATACACACTCATACATATAAAAATATACATACCTACACACACATATATATATATAATGCATATATCTACGTACAGAAATACATGTACAGCATAGAGTTACTTAGCGCCAGTCAACTCGAGGGCCAGAACCATTAAAACAACTTTTTTGTTACTAATTTTCAGTTAAACATGCATATGTATATTTGTATGTGTTTGTATATATATAGTTGTGTGTGTGCGTGGGCAGCTAACTACAGCTTGTGGCACTGCCACTCACATTATGAGTGAGAAAACTTTCCCTTGCTCCGTGTATGTGTCTAAGTGTGTGCGTTTACTTGCGTGGGCGTGCGGCACACCAAGGCACACCGGTGCGTATGCGCAACTTTACCCGGCGGGCTCATTTCACTATGCTGATTTTGTAATTGAAATTTCGTTCGCGATAAAACGGTGCGTGGCAAGCGTAAGAGCGCACGTGGGTGGGTAGTCATGTATTTCTCTGTGTATGTACATTTATTTAAGTATATAAAATATAGTTTATTGTGAAAATTTAAATGTTTGATGCTGCTAACTTTCTCTTTCTGCAGCATATGTTTCTTTCAAAGAAATTCATTAATAATTTTTATTAAAAGGGCAACTTTCACAAAATTTTAGCATATTTTTGATAGAATTTTATATTAAACTTTTTTCGTTAAAAGTGCCTTTCATAGATTTTTTTTAATATTTTTCGTAAATTTTTTGTTTCAACTTTATTTTAAGCGTTAAAACTGATAAAAAAAAAATAATTTTATATAAACAAGTTTTTTTAATTTTTAGTAAAATTTAAATAATATTTTTTTTATTAAAACTAAATTTCTGTAGATTTTTAAAATTTTAAGGTTAAAAGCTTTTATTAAACATATTTTATTAAAACCGGTTTTCCATAAATTAAAAAAAAAAATGTTTTCTTCAATAAAACACGTATTAATCAAAATAATAAAAATTTCATAATATTGAATGCAGAAAAAATTTATAAAAAAAAGTAAAAAAAAATAAAAAAATTAGTTTATAATAATTTATAAATAGATATATTTGCTTTAATTAAAAATATTTTTTAAATTTTAATTAAAAATATTTTTTAAATTAAATTTTTTTGTAATTAAAAATATTTTTTAAAGTTTTAATGAAAGAATTTTTTAAACAAAATAAAAGTAGTATAATGTTTTTTTATTATTTTCATTTACTTATTTTTTTAATTCGATTTTTTTATATTTTTTCTACATTTAATTTTCGGAAACTTTTTTTATCATCCCTTTTAATGTTTTATTTTTAGTAGCAAAAACTATTATCTTTTTATTAAAAATGTTTTTTGATTATTTTTTTTCCTATTGAAATAAATTATTTCATGATTTAAAAAAAAAGTCCTCATTTAAATAAATTCTTCAACGAATATGTCTTTTTATCAAATAAAAAAAAATTAAATATTAAATTATGTATAATAATTTATAAAAAACATTTGTTTTTATTAAAAATATTTTTTAAATTTTTAATTAAATCATTTTTATATAAAAAATATTTAATGAAATAGTATAAAGTTTTTTTAAATTATTTTTTATCAATTTAAAAAATTTTTTTTTTTGATTTATTTATGTTTATTAAAAAATTTCTTTATTTTCCCATTTAATGTTTTTTTCTTAGTAGAAAAAATTTTTATTTTTTATTACATATTTCTTTGTTTTGTTTTTCGCTATTGAAATAAATTACGACATAAATTTCAAAACACTTTTCTTTTAAATACGTTTTCAATGAATATCTTTTTTCCATTTTTTTTTAATTTTTTATATCATTTGATTAAAAAAAATAATTTTTGTTTGAAAAAATATATTTTTTATCTTCATTTATTTTTTTCTGGAGTTATTTACTAAACACATTTTTTATTGAAAAATATTTTCATTTTAACTTTTGACTAAAACTAAGAAAAAAATTGTTGTCAAAAATTAAAAAATTTTTATCAAAAATATTTTTTATATTATTTTTATAAAAATAATTGCTTTTTTGAAAATAAAATTTTAAAAATTTTTTCTCAAAAGTATTTTGTTCTTTATTTTAATAAAAATATTTTTATTGAAAATATTTGTTTAACTTTTTTATTGTAAATATTTCTTATTTTATAGAGGCTGTACTTTGTATTATTTTATTTAAAATGATTTATGATAATTTTTTTTTAATTTTATCTTCTAAAAGTTTTTATAACATTATAACATTTTTCTATAAATATTTTTTGTAACTAACAATTTCATGAATTTTAAATTTTCTTTAAAGTAGTTTTTTAAGTAAAATATTTTCAGATATTTTATTAAATTATTTTGTAATTTTTTATTTTAATTTTGCGCCAAAAGCGTTTTTATTTTATTTTTGGAAAAAATATTTTCTGTATTATTTTAATAATCCTTTTTGAAAATATTTATTTATATATAAAAATGTGTATATTCTAAATTTCTGTAGAAAATATTGTTGTATATTAATTTTTTACAAAAAAATTTTAATTTTCTATAATAAAAGCCATTTTTAAATATTTCCAAATTTTTATTTTATTTTTATTTTCATTTTAAATTTTTGTTTTTTTTTTTTGTTTAGCCAATGACTCTATAGAGTGAGCAGTCTAAGTTTGTCTTCCTCCCCGCAATTGCTGATTAACTTTCCGCTACCCAATTTTCACGCCTCGTTACGCAAAGCTCAAGGACAACAGAGCAAACAAACAAACAAGCGAAAAATGAAATAAAAGGTAGCAGAAAAATTAGAAAAAACTGAAAATTGAAGATCAGAATAATTGAGAAGGAACAGTATTAATCTGTTTACAGTCATTTTGTTCTGCCCACTCAGTTCGTTTTTGTTTTTTTTTTTTGAGTCAAAAGCGCGTTGCATTAAGTGCTTGACTTAACAACTTCAATCAAATTGAAAATTGCTTTGGAAATGCGTAAAGCTCGTTGTTGACACAAATAAATGAGCATCGTGTTATGAGAATCTCATATATTTAGGAAAAAAATATAAGTTTTGCTTTTTTATGACGCAAAAAAAACTTTATTTGAAATAAAATAATGTTTCCAAAATAAAATTCTTGAAGCAAAAATTTTTTAGGTTTAAAAAAAATATAAGTGTCGAATACTTCTGTAAGCCACTGATTCGAAACGCACTTTCCTAAAAGCCATAACTTGTCGCCTAAATAATGAGTTTCCAACTTTATCAGTTTTTGTTTCAACTCGTTTAATATTTCAATTTATTTTGAAAATTTGTAATATTTCCAATCCAAAATTTTGAATTATTTTACAAATGACTTCAAGTGCCTTTAAATAAGCGCTAATAAATTCAACGCATAAGTAGATTCATTATAATGAATAGACCCACACCTGCCAGCCCAGAAACTATAATTGAGGCATACTTTTGTGCGCAACAGAGCGTTGCCTGGCAACAGTCAAAAATATGTTGAAAGCAATCCTTCATTTTAAGTACAATCCCGTTACTTGTATGTCATGCGTCAGCAGCAATGCGGTCAATGCCCTCTCTCCCGCTCAGTGCCAAAGAAATAACGCACTTAACGGTGCACAGGCGCTGAGGTGGAACGCTTATAAATAATTTATAAGGCATTTTGTTTATCCAAACGAATTGCTTTGACAAGTTATATGCCTTTACAAAGGCGCTCATAAATAAAATATGACGTTGATTTGAGAATTTGCAATTGCGCATGCAATGTGAGCGCCTATTATAAATACCGTTATATTGCCTATTTATTAAAGGTATTTGAAGAGAGAGGGCCACATTTAGCTTTTACTCTAGAAAAGTTTGACTCTGCTGAAAAAATATCACAATATAAATTTATTTTAATGTTCATCATATAGTTATGGCACTCTTTACAACAAAAACAGTATTCCTCTCTTCACTTAAGTGACGGTTAAGCGTGCAACAATAAAATGGTTTTGAATCCTTTCGCAGCACAACAGCGTTTTGCTTTTATCGCCAGCTAACGTTTTAGCTAAAATGCTTTTGTGAAGCTACAAATAAAATAAAACCAATGGAGAGGGCATTAGAAGAAGAATAGTGACAAAGTGGAGTGGAATAAAACTTGTTAAGTAAGTGACTATGTGGGCGAGGGAGGAAGGCAATACAATAGTTGTTAATGCATTTTGTATATAAAAGTAATAAATAGTGTAATAAAATAAATGTATTACTTTCAAAAAAGTAATTTCTCATCACGTGTGACTTTATTCCCTCTCATGCATGAGAAAATGGATTTAGTAGTATATTAAGATCCACACAAACGGCATTTATAAAACTATAAGACGTTGCTCAAAGTTACTAAAATGGAAACAGTGTTCTGAAAAGGGGGTGTGGTTAGCCATCTGCAAGCAACCAAACCAAACTCTGTGACTCTCATTTATTTGTAAAGAAAAAAACAGTGACAATCGGGTGATAACCGTGGCCTCCTTTCTTATAAGGGTTATGTGCTATACTTCCAAAAGTTTTATAACTGTCTAAGCAGCAATGTCGGACATTTTAAGTTTAACTACAGAACTGATCTAATAGGATTTCTTGTGAACCAAGACAAAAATTAGGTTTTTCATCTCACAAAATGCTTGACAGATTTGAGTAAAAACGGCACTTTCGATTAACTGGAATCAATCATAAATGATTGAGTGCAAAAAATATATAAAATCACTCCATACCTTTCTCTATGCTCCACACACCGAATTTAATGACTCAGTCATTGCCGCTTCGAAACATCAGTTGAATGATACCTAGGTCTTTTAGCCTCATAACAGTTAATGACAACTAACATTTTCCTAGGCACAGCCTATCCATTATGAATATTATATTTGGTGGAAAATTCGTTTCAGTGAGTTACTCAGCTAACCCTGCTTCAAGTTACAGCCAGCGTATCCATACCAACGACAGTCAGGTCTAAGTAACCGGAACGGACCCAGATTTTTATCCCACAAAAGACTCTTAACTCGGCACCATGCCATGAACTTACTTCAGGAATGTGTTTTGCCTCTACAAGAACAACAACAACAACAACATAGAGCCAGTTTATAGGCTTGGTATCGTCAACTAATATTGCTTACACTTAACGGGAGTATAACTAGTTAACTAACGGGTATAATTTAATGTCAATATCAAGAGTCATCTAAAGTGATAATCGTCACGGGCTTATTTGCGTAGGCAAAAGACTATACAAAACCCAAGTAGTGTTAAATCCCACGATCTTGGAGGTCACGCCACAAGCTTATGAGGGGAGAAAATGCGCTCACCAAAACTTATCTTCAATAAACTTAGTGTTTCGTATGCTATTTGGCATATAGCGACGTCTTGTTGGGAGCAAAAGTCGTCCATATGAACATCTTCCATTTCAGGCACGACAGAGTCATTAATCATGGCTCTATAGCATTCTCCTTTGACTGTGACATTATGGTTGGCTTAATTTTTGTGGAAATATACATTTATGACTTCCTCTACTCATAGAGCACGTCCAATAGTGATTTTTTCAGAATGTAACGACGTCTCCACAATGTCTTCTGGATCTTCTTCCATTCAGTGCGGCAATTTTGTTCATTAACGCGTCCATTCAAACCAAAGTGAGCTTCATAAAACTTTCTTATGAAAGTCTGGATCGAGGGCCATTTCGTTTTGGATTCATTAATTGAACATGCATGTGCTTGTTGACTATTCGGCTTCAAATCTTGCACGAGTTAGATTTTGTAAGCCCACAAACCAAGATCCGTGAAGGCGAATGGATTCATTCGGGTCCTCTTCGATACTGCTCACAGCAGCAATAGCGTCTTCGGTGCGTACTATAGGGCAGTATACTAAAAGTGTTTGAAACCGACACACGTTTGTTAGTATTACTGAGAGCTGGATTGTTTTCATCCATTCGGACGACATGACCTAGCCAGCGAGCCGCTGTCTCTTGTCTCGTTCAGCTATTCAATCCATCGAATGCGGTATTCGCCGTTGCCATTGCACAAAGGACCATAAATCTTTCGCAAAACCTTTCTCTCGAAAACTCGCAACGCCGACTCATCGGTTGCTGTCATCATCCATGCCCCTGAACCATGTAGCAGGACGGGAATAACGAGTGACATATAGGGTTTGGTTTTTGTTCGTCGAGAGAGGACTTTGCTTTTCAATTGTCTACTCAGTTCGAAGAAAAACCTGTTGGTTGTTGTTGATGCTGGTTCAAGAAATATTTCGTCTTGTCCTCGTTCACTAAAAGACCCATATGCTTCGCTTCCATATCCAGTCTGGATCTCTTTGATACTGTTACAAAAAAAACTCAAAATTGTGACAGTTTCTTACATAGAACCATCAGATATCGCGACACTTATTTCCTAACCTCTTCAACCAACTCCCCCAAACTGCTGTCCGCATCTAAACTCTAATCTTGTTTTGCCATTACGACGACAACCCTCACAGTCACTGGTCATTAAAACAAGAAATTATTGCAGTCACTCAACCTCAAGTCAGCCGCTGTCAGCGCTTTGGCCATGTGTTGCAACATTAGTGTTTAGCAAATTGCGACAATTAGTGCAACACAAAGCGACGAGAATTAATTTGTGCGAATTACGTACACAATGAAATGCGGAAATATTGTGAAAACAGGTGAAAATTAGCAGAACCAGCAGAAGCACGAGGAACAGTAACGGTTAGTGGAAGACACCACAAAGAGATGGAGTACAGCGTCAAACTAGAGGGAACTCTAAGCACTGGATAGAGCCAAGAACACAGAGCGGAGCTGGCAGAAAGCAAAAGCAGCTTTATGAAGAGCATGTGACCCTATGAAGCAGGAAGGAGGGTGGAGGGGAGCTCCGGATGGGACGTGTTGCGGCGAAATTGCGGTCAATTCTAGTTATTTGCTTAATTGATATTAGCTGCTTTTATTTTCTGTTTTCGCATTCAATATTGTTGTTGCTGTTGTTGTAGTTGTTAGGTATACATGCAACAGCACGCTTTGTGGTTTAACCGTTATGCGGCAGGGCAAATTAAGTGAATTATGTTGTTTGTTGCCACCGCACACAGGAGGAAACAGGCTTAATTGGCTGAATGCTTAGAAAATCCGTAAGTCGAAAGGAAACTTTCACTAAATATGGACATAAGCTGTAGCCTGCTTTGTTGCTGTCTGTGTAAAATACGCATTTAACCAGGTGGTTAGCTGGTAGGGGAATAATTTGACTTTATTGTGCAACAAGAGGGTTTAGAAATCGAAAATTGCAGAGCCATAACTTTCGAAAATCACTTTCGAAGTTCAATTGCTGTCACATGAAGTGCGGTTGTGCTTAATTGAGCATAAAATACAGAATTATTTAATAGAAAATAATGAAACAACGAGAACAAGCGTTGATTTTGGTTGCACCGAAGCTATAATACCCTTCACAGGTATAAAAAGATGTTCCTTTAAATGGTATAAAAAGATGTTTCACCTAATTTTGATCGGTCAGTTTACATATATGGCAGCTATATGCTATAGTGGTCCAATCTGAATAATTTTTTGACAGATTATACAGTTGCCTTGGAAAATGATTTGTGTTGAATTTCATGAAGATATCTCTTACAATAAAAAAGTTTTCCATACAAAAACTTGATTTTAGTCGGTTAGTTCGTATGGCAGCTATATGCTATAGTGATCCAATATCGGTAGTTGCGACAATCCTGAGTTTATATATAATCAGTAACAGTATATGTACTATATATACACATGAAACAAATTCTCGTAACTCCCACTCTACATACTATACAAATTTCATTTGTTGTAGCAATATGTTGCAGGTGCAATGCACAAACAGCACAACCATTGTCCAATTTTCAATTTTACTAGCATTTATCAGTCTAATTTTCCAGCTCTATAGGCGCCTCCCCAGATATGCAAATGCTTGTTGCATCACCAACTTTATTGGTCAGCTATTGTTCATGCCGCATGAACATGCTGCAAGCTGTAGTGGAAATGTAGCTCTCAGCATGGTGCTTATACAGCCATTCGAGAACTAGGCGCAGCTACTCTTGTAGCAATTTTACGCTTTCTTGCCGATGATTTTGCTGAAATTTGGTGTTAAAGCGTCGCAGTTGAAGCATGAAGAGAGTTAGTTGAAAGGACAAGCTAGTACAATAGTTGTCGCATGTCGTAACGCCTGGTATGTCACTGACTATCGAATGAAAGCTGCAAGTGATTTGGAATAAAGCAGTGAAACATGTACTTTACTAATAAGCGACGATTAATAATTAGCTAGGAGACAGATGGCACTGTAGTAGTTATAACTATAAATATCTCATTTGACGACCGATTTTAGTAATTTTTGGAACAAATTATAGCTACCGTTATGCAAACAGGTAATTTTAAAAAGTCCCCGGAACACATTTTTTCGGCGAAATTCGTTCTTTTATTTAACCAAGTTCACTTCAAGGGTGATACACTGATTATAGAGACCCTCCAACTTTTCGCTAACAGTTTTGCAGTATGTTTCGTACTTTGTTTCAAAATAGGCCTCAGTTTCGACGATCACCTCTTCCTTCGAGGAAAATTTCAGATCTTGAGAATAAGGTAGTTGCGGAAGCAATTCGTATTTTCAGTGACATGTGACGAGGTGCATTGCTATGGTAAAATAGCCCATTCTTTTTCTTCACATGCGGCCGTTTTCGGCGATTACGTCCATCAAACGGTTTAATAACGCCTTGTAATAGTCGCTGTTGATAGTCCTTCCTTTTTCAATGTAATCAATAAAAACGAAGCCATGCGCATCCCAAATACACACGCCATTACCTTCCCAGTCGACTGTTGCATTTTTCCACGCTTTGGAGCGGTTTTGTCTCCTGCACTTCACTCGGGTGACTGTCGATTCGACTTCGGAGAAAAGATGGAGCCATATTTCATCCATAGTTACATATCGACGGAAACACTGGCATTTATTCCGCTTGAACATCTCTGCTGCGACTCATCAACTCGTCGTTATTTTTGGTCAGAAGTGAGCTCGCTTGGCACCCACTTTATATAGAACTTTCTCATACCCAAATATTCCTGAATTATATGATTTACAAGTTCAGTTGATATTTTTGGAGTGCTTGCTATCTCGACCAACTTCACTTAGCGGTCTCCCAAAATTCATTTCTGGACTTCTTTTGATATTTTCGTCGGTAACAACCTCTTTTGGGCGTCCACTGCGTTCAACGTCTTCAGTGCTAACTTTACCACCTCTAAACATAGCATACCAATCCTTGATGGTTGATTTTCCTGGAGCAGTATCCGGAAACCCGTCATCAAGTCGAGTTTTTGCTTGGACTGTATTTTTTCCTTGAAAAAGTAATCAACAGGCGAAAATCCTCTTTACCCATTTTTTTCACAATAACACAGGTTGCTTCACTCAAAATGATATAATTCACAAACTAATGATCCGACAGCTGTCAAATTTATACACAAGTCTTTTGAAGGTTAAAGCTAACTAAAAATTTAATTCTAGTAGCGCCGTCTATGTGTCAAGCCGGGGACTTTTCACTTGACCTTTAATCAACTAAATCTTGAAAAAGTCTTTAAAGCTTAATTTTGATTGTTAAGTCAACTCATGAGACTTTTTCCATAGCAAAAAGTGAGAGTTGAGTTAAATTCAATGAGAAACGAAAACAAAACAATGCAGGGTTGCTATCGGTCATTTCTTAATGCAATAACTGTTAGTCGGTTTGTTAAATTCACTAATTTCCTGTACTTGAATAAACAGCTGTCAGCAAAAAAAAAATAATTTTAACCAATTGATGCCCTTAACTAACTTTATAAGGATTACCTATAGGCCTAGGTATGAAATTTGTTCCATATAAATTTTACTTTATGAAAATATTACTGATGAGTGTTATGCTTTAGAGAAAAGGATATTGTCTTTATTCTGCATTATTACTGTCTAGAAAGATATTAAAAACAATAACTACAGAAGTAAATACAAATTATATAAAATCCGCAAATCGAGCCAGTCAAATGTCTTTTCAACCCCAACAATTTCTAACCTTCCGGCCTGCTATTTAATCAATAAACAAAAGAGAATATTTAATATTAGAATTTCCAACGCACACACAAGCCATTCTTCAATATGTTAAGTACCAACGCAAAGCTTAGAAATTCTATGCACAATTCGTTGCAGAATTAGCCCCACCCACTGCCGACCTACTTATGCACTCCACTATGGTGTGAGTGTGCCATATGATTTAGCTAAAACTAATGCAATAAGCAAACTACAGGGCAGCCATTTGCAGTGGATATTTATGAAGGCATTGCACTCTCTTAGCGCACATTAAGATATTCGCGCAGATTATCATGAAATGCAGGCACTGCTTTCCCGTTTGCGAGACTTAATAAATTGCCGGAATTTATGCGAAAAATTTAATTTGCTTTGGTAATTGGAAAAGATAAAATTTTTATACTCTTTTTAATACTTTCATAATCTTCGATGGGTTAAACGTAAGAGCTTGTTTTTGGTATTTCTGAAAGTAACTAATTTTCCTATAGTTTCTTAGTATAACAAGAATTGATGGCTCACAAATGTATACTATGATTTTTGAAAAATCTGCAGTTCTTGTAATACCTTGATACTCTCTCACACTTTCACATAATTTTTAGCAATATTGAATAGTTCAGAGTAGGTAATCTATTACTGAGCGGTGCAGAAGCGGATGACTCATAAATGTATGCTATGAACTTATAAAATGCTCATAAACTCACTCTTTGATTTTTTTTTTTTCATTTTGGAGCCAGAGTCTGAATTTGTATGCGTAAAGTTGCAGAACTTATCCAAAAAATTCCTATCAGCATGATTCACTGGAGGAGGTGTCGATGGTGAGGCCGCAGAGTCTGTTAAAATTCGCGTCAAGCGCTGGTATCCTGAAGGATGACTACTCCTCATGGACCTAGCAACTGAACTCCATCTGCTAACGCAAAGAACCAAAACTGGTTTATTCATGGCTTATCGACCTACCAGATTAACCTAACCTAACCTAGCCAAAAAGTTGATTTTTCTTAAGAACCATTCATACTGGTATGTGAGTCAGAGTATTTCAGTGAGCGTTTAAATGCTTAAAAGCAATTTGTTTAAGTATAGCAGAAGCGGATGAGTGTTAAAGGTATGCAAAGAGTTTTCAAAAATGCTTAAACTCTCAGTTCCCCATAATCTGCAGAACTTCAAATTAGTCAGAGAAACTATTAGGAAAAATTTATTATGTCATTTCGAAACTAATTCAATACTGAAAAGCCAAACAATCCAGAGTTCTTGAACTGTGAAGTGATATATTTGCCTAAAAGTATACCTCAAACTATAAACCCACGCTCTTTTGGTACCCCTAATTACCCATATCGTCATTGTTCTTGACAAAAGCGAGAAATGATTTCAGTTATGAGACAAATATACAAGTACTAATTACTGTATCACTCGCTTTTACTTTACAATTTCTGGGCTTTCGAATAGGATAACACAAAGAAATTGTGTATGTAGGCAAAGAGAGATCCATAAAAATGGCAAACTCAGTTCGAGCTTCGTCTTACTACATTTAAGCAACGGTATTTTGATGAAATGTTTATTTTTCTGCCTTGAAAAAAATTGCTAATTTCCCATGACTTTTTTTACGTTGACAAAAAAATCTTTAAGCGCAACTGTTTTTATTATTGTTGGCCTTTTTATACATTTAAGTAAAAACAAGAGTACCAAAATTCCCTTACTTCCACATAATTTTAAGTATTTACCCGCATATTACTCACACAGAACCCACCACTCTCGATTTTACCCCCACTCGGCGTCGAAACTTTTTATGTAAATTTCTTTTGCTCAAATTTTTGAAAAGCTTAATCGCTTGGTTTTGCCTACACACTGTATTCTTTGGCTCTTCAACCCAGTCTGCACCAGAGCAGGCTACAAAATACATTTATTTTATTTGACATACTTTTCGGAGCTAAGCCAACCAACTCGGCAAGCGAATGCCCTTATGCACCAAGTGGAAAAGTTCAAATATGGCAAAGTTGTTAAATTCAGAAATTTGTTAAAGTATCCGAAATGGCGGCGATTTGTCAGCAAGAAAGCGAAGAACAATGAAAAGTTCGAAATAAATATTCTGAGCGCACAAAACGCGGCAACACAAGAACTTTGCAACACAAGCAATTGCAAAAACAATTGCAACCACAAAATTTTAACCGAAAACGCTCGTTGCTGCTGTCTAGATAGCAACTGAACTCCATAGATATTGTATTATTCGTCGCATAAATACTCGTTTAGAGCATTTGGTTGTGCCCAGCAGGCATTTCTTCGGCCACAGCCGCCACACGGAGTGACCAGAAAGTGCACATTTAACTGTTATTAAATTAAAAGTTCATCACTTGACACGAAAGTTGCCCATCTGTCTTTCCGCCGCATCCCCCGCAAATAGTTGTTGATTCATTGCGGTTGTTGTGCAAATAAATTGCTGTTGCATACTTTTAGGAAATCAGCGTTTAAATGCGCCTAGATAAGCAATATATATTTTGGCATAATTTTCTAAACTCTTTGAGAGTTATGGGGAAAGTTTCGGTGCTTTTTTTATGCGCTTTGATATTTTTCATCGAAATATTCACCGAATTTGTGAAAAATTTTAATATTTATCAATTTGCGTGATGAGAAGAGATAAATATTTACGTTGGCTGCCTCCAAATATTACATATTCATTTGTACTCTAAATACTGTGACTCAAAGGTATTGAAAAATAAATACATTTTGACGCTCGGAAAGCTTTTTTAAAATACAAATTTATATGTATGTGTGTGTTACTAAACAAATAGTGCATAAATTCCGAAAATATTCGCTAAACTGTGTTATTGAAATTTTTGCGCCACACATGTGCATGCCACGCTTTGTGTGCATGTGAGTGTTTGAAATAAACGAAAAAAGCAATTTTCACAATGAAAAAGAATATTTAGTTATTGCAAATATTTTTAATAAAAACAGTGTAAAACATACGAAACGCCATGTCACAAAAATTCAATATAACGAACCATTAGCAGACACAAACGAATGCATGGAGGAGGTCCATTGCTTTCAGCAGCTTTTTTTTTTGAAGAAGCTTGCCACATTTGATGAATATAACGAATAAACCTAATATTATATTTGACAACAATATTTATTGGAGCGTTTTTACTATTAATTAATTTAAATTTAAAATTAATTTATATTTCAAATTAAACTTATTAATTATTGAAAAAAAAATTAATTAACTATAATTAAAAAAATTTAAGACTAAGATTAAAATTACGATTTAAATGAAAAATTCAAATTAAATTTCTTATTCAAGTTAAAATTAAATTAAAATTAATAATAAATTTAAAAAGTTAATTAACTAAAATTAAAAAAAAATTAACATTATAATAAAATTTAAGATTTAAACGCAAACATTAAATTAAATTTATATTTCAAAATAAATTATTTTAAAATTGAAATTAAAACTAAGAAATTAATTAACTTAATTTCAAAAAAATTAACATTATAATTAAATTTACGATTTAAATAACAAAATGAAAATCAAATCTAATTTAAAGAGAAAATTAAAAATTTAAATTAAAATGCAGATTAAAAAATTAATTAACTTAAATTTAAAAACAAATTAACATTAAAGTAAAAATTGCGATTGTAATAAATAACAAAATTTAATTAATTGTAAAGAAATTTAAAAAATTAATTAACAAAAATTAAAAAAATTAAATTAAATTAACGATTTAAATGAAAAAATTTAATCGAATTAGTATTTCTGAAAAAGGTAAATTTAAAATTAAAATAAAAAAATAATAATTAATTAAAATTAAAATAAAAATAAAAATAATTAATTAAAATCAAAACAAATTTAGCATTAAATTAAAATTACAATTGGAATGAAAATTTAAAATTAATTTTATATATCAAGTTAAAAGGTAATTTAAAAATGAAAACAAAATTTTAATTAAAATTAAAAAAATTTAAAATAAACTAATTAAAAAAAATTAAAAAATTAAAAGTTAATTTGAAAATGAAATCAAAATTAATAAATTATAATTCAAAAAAATAACATTGGCAATAAAATTACGAATACTTGACAAATTAAATATTTAAAATAAACTCTTTAAATTAAAAAAATTAATTCATGGTAATTAAAAAAAAATTAACATCAAAATTAAAATTAGGATTGAAATGAAAAATTAAAAGTTAAAATTGAATTTAAAATTGAAACATTAATTAATTAGAATTAAAAAGAAAATTAATACAAAAATTAAAAATTGCTTAATTAAAATAAAAAAAAATTAACATTAAAATTTAAATTAAAATTGAAATGAAATGAAAAATTTAAATCTAGCTTTTATATCAAGTTAAAATTATTTCAGAATTTAAATCAAAAGTAATCAACTAAAATTAAAAAAAATTAACAATAAAAAATGGAACATTATTAATATTAAAAATAATTTTAAAATTTTCGAGTTTGATAAATATTATCCACTAATTCTGGTAATGATTAACTAAGATCACTGCGTCGTAGAGGTCACTCGGGGCGGAGGGACGTGTGGATGGAGAGAAGTCTCTGAAGAAGAGAAGGAATGAGCTTTTGCAAGCATGAATTGAAGCTCGGAGGGAAGGTTGAAGGGAGAGTTTTCTGTAAGGAGCTCTCCCCCTTTTGTCTCAAGCAAAAATAGCTGCTACACTTTCAGCGAGACGTGCATTAACTCAAACAGTAGAGCGGCAATATTAGAGCTGAGCCTCCTAACTGTGCGCTCAAACTTCATCATCAGACTCATTTGGGTACCTCGTCATAGCGGAATCGTTGATAACTGCAAAGCCGATGAGCTAACTACTGGACCAATGGATCTTGCGTGCTATGGCGACGACCAACTCTTGTACGACTGGGAGATCCTTCTGGTTTATAGTAGAATGGAAGAGATCTACTGAACTATTTTTCCTGAGCAAAGTTTATATTGTCACATTTCTCACTGGACACTGTTGAACTCTAGTTATCAAAGTTGTATGAGGGAGGGTGAGGTAGAAACATCCAAGCCCTTTTTCCTCAATATCCAGCCTTTGCAAGACTGAAGCTGAAATATCTCGACAATCTTTCCTTCGGCAAGCCAGAACATTCGTTTGAACGAATTTGTGATAGGCTCAAAGCGCTTTGTCGATCTGTAAGGGTTTATGACCCAGTTTTTAGTAGTTTTTAAGTACCACAATGAGCCGCCTCACCAAAAATGTCTTAATAAGTACAAAGTGCTCGAAAATTGTGTAAAATTTTATGTGAGGCATACTGTAGATTTTGACAACCAGATTTGATGATCAATATCTGATAGCGAAAGTTATCAGGATGCCTCTCATGAAATTTTCAACAATTTTCTGGCACTTTCATTGCAAATATATGAAGCATGTTGCAACTTCTTAAAGCTCTGCCATATTTTTAACTTCAGTCATATTTTTCGACACAGAAACCTAAAAAACTGTTCAAAATATTTCCCCCCTAACCTCTCCAAATCTTTACAAACCAGCAACATCCATTAAAATACAAGCTTTTCCGCACACACTGCGCTCCATTGTGTCTACAGGCGAACGCATTTATATTCCCGTAAAACAATCTAAAGATAATAAATACCAAATACAACAACAAAATCAAATAAACGAAAACAGATGAAAGTGCAAATACGCAAAATACACTCATTTATTTATGTATGAGTCGACGCAAACACGCTTACACACCAACAAATATAAACAAAATGAGAAATGCAGTGTTTGTTTGCGACAAGCGACAGACAGCAGAAGCGAAGTAAATATTGAACGAAGTATACTACACTCGCGTATTACAAAGGCAGTTGGAAGAAGAAAAGCGAGCAAAGCGAAAAAATATTGCACTCGGAGCTGAGCTGCGCTGAGCCAAGATAATAGCAAAGACACACACCCGTTTCAAGTGGCACAGCGCTGTGCCATTTCTCCACTCGCCTGTCATGCTCATTTCCTGCAGCGACACTATTTTCACAAGAACAAACAAATAGTAAATAAGAGCAACAAGAAGAAAGCACTGTTCTTTACAAAAGAGGAAATTAAGCTGGAGGCACACTTCAAGTATTTCGATTTCTTGTCGCAGTGTACTTCGATTCTTATTCGCTAGCACACTCGTGAAGTGGCTGAGGAGTAGTTCACATACTTGTTGCCACATACAAAACATACTATGTAGTGTTTATGATGGCGCTCAGTATTTTCATTGAAGTGCAAATGCAACAGCTTCTGGAGTGCCAACTTCAGCAATTTTGAAATAATTTGAATTTTTTTTATTTTTTAAATATTTTAAATAAAATTTTCTGTATATGAAACATGCTCTTAAGAGATGTCATAGACAAAAACACAGTTTCAACGATCTTTTCTAATTTTAATTTTACAATAATCACGTAAACCTGAGAGTAATAGTTAACTTCTAAAAATGTTGCCTACATTTCGGAGCGCAGATGAAAATATCGCAAGTTAGCCGAGCACTAAATCCAAACTCAGCATAATGGAAATAAATATATTGCGAGTGGTAAAGAGTGTATTCTTCTGTTCAATATCTCTCAGACCTTCATTCATAAAGATTGACTTAAATTCGAAGTCAACTTTTGAACTGATAATGTTGATCCACGTGCTTAGCTTTGTACCAAAAAAGGCTTCAGAGTTTACCTTATTTTTTATATATTTTTAAATATAAATTTTACTGCCATGGAGGCAACGACTATGGGTTAGCTTCCCGGCTATTTTGCTTCAGTAAAGTAAACGATAAAGTAATATAATTAATAGAAATGACGAAATGATTGAACAGAATAAATAAAAAATTCAGAAGAGACCTATTTAGGTCAGAGAAATAATGAGGTTTCTGTTAATAAGTTAAAAGCTTAAGCGACCCACAATTAGTGCAACCAACTCATTAAAATTTTGAAATTATTACTAAAATTACGCTTGAAATGAAAAATAAAAATAAGTTTAAATTTCAAGTTAAACTTAATTCAAAATTTTAAGTAAAATTAAAAAAATTAATTAAAATTAAAAAAAATTTAACATTAAAATTAAAATTACGATTTCAATGAAAAATAAAAATAAGTATAAATTTCAAGTTAAACTTAATTCAAAATTTAAATTAAAAAAAATTTAACATTAAAATTAAAATTACGATTTAAATGAAAAATAAAAATAAGTTTAAATTTCTAGTTAAACTTAATTCAAAATTTGAATAAAATTAAAAAATTAATTAAAATTAAAAAATTAGCATTAAAATTACGATTTAAATGAAAAATTAAATTTCTGTTATTATTAGTAAAAATTAATTTAAAATTTAAATGAAAATTAATTAACTAAAATTGAAAAAAAACGTGAAATTAAAATTACAAATATTTAACATTGAAAATAAAATTACGATTGGAATAAAGAATAAAAATAACATGTATATATATTTCAAGTTAAAGGATAATTTAAAATTGAAATGAAAATTAATTAACTAAAAATTAAAAAATTTAACATAAAAATTAAAATTACGAAGAAAATAATAAAGAAAATTTAAAATTATATTTAATTTCAAATTGAAAACCAAAATTAATTAATTGTGATTAAAAAACAAATTAACATTATAATTAAAAAATTAATTACTTAAAAATTAAAAATAAAAATTAACATTAACATTAAAATTACGATTGAAATGAAAATAAATTTAAAGAATTTTTTTTTTTGAATTTTTCTTCTATCGTCTTAGTATGACTGAGGTCCAAATAAAGGAGGTGTAACTCTTCTTTCTACTCTTTTTTAATCCTCAAGGCGTTCTCAAAACACTTCCAAGTACCTAAGCTCCGCTATTTGGTAGCTATCTTTATATCTACTTTGTCGCCAGTTTGGCTATTTCTTCATTTTCTATATTATATTTTTTTCTTTCCTGACTTACGGCTCAACGAAATTTGCTAACGTTCACCCTCTATCTACAAGAGTGCGTGATGTTTACGGCTTGATTTTTATCTTCCGGAGCAGCGCTGATTTATATGTGGAGATTTTATTGTCTGCTATTTCAAAGTCACCTATTTTGTTTCTTTATCTTGCCAGTTACTAACTGACATTGGTTTGCTTAAGAATCTACTGCCATATATTCGTATACATATACATACATATATATATGTTTACATAAATTTATATTCTATATATAGTATAGACTAAAAGCAATTTTTTTATTGTTATTTATGTTGACATCTTGCTGTCAAATTACCCGTAAACGCTGACGAGTCTGCTGATACGAAGCAATAATTTGCATAACATACATATGCACGAACGAAGGTTACCCAGTAGGACACCATGAACTTTTTTATTTTTTTTTTTAGGGTATTGAGAGCTCCTTGACAAGTTTTCAAAGAAATTTAGGCAGTTTTTGTTCGGGTTGCGGAGCAAGAGATTTGTTATGGAATCAGAATATTAAGATGCACTACGATTTCGTGCTTTAGAAATTTGTTCTCTGAGCCACTGTGTATTCAGCCTAAGTTAACTGAACGATTTCTGAGCATTTTTTAGACCTTAAGGCGTTAGGAACTATTGTAGAACCTTTTCTATTCAAAGCTTTGGTATACAAAAAGTGTCCAATTCTACTCAATTGATCATGTGACCCTCTCGTTAGTTTAGATAAATAAGCTTCTTACGAAAATAAATGCCAAGTGGTAAATTTTTAAATGTGCAAATATTTTCTTTTATACGCAGAAGTACTTCTTCAGTTAAAAATTGAGTTCACAAGCTTTCGCATGCATATTTAAGGCCGTCTTTTTTTATACTTCATTTGCCATTTTACCATTTAAGCTAGTTTGTAAAAGGTATATAAGTGTTTTTACGACCGAAAGGGTATCGCTGTGGCTGCCTTGACATTTATCTTTACATACATATTTTTTGTTGTATTCAAGTACTTTTGTGAGTTGGAAAGTATTTGAGTTGTCTTTTCAGACATTTGTTTGCTTTAAAACAACCGTTCATATTTACATAGATAATATTTGTGAACAGTATATACTCGTACATACATACCTATGAATGTCGGCATTTCAAGTAGCTTTTAGAATATTTTCTGTTGAAGTTTGGAAGTGTCATTGTGAGAGATTGCCGTTTTCTCAGGAATTATAAATAGAAATAAAAAATACAGAATTCTTCAATGTCTAGCATCAGAATTTTATGATGAAAATAGTTACCCAAACGAAAAAAATATTTGTGGATGATGCGTTATGATTGTGTTTTGATTTATCAAGCCAATAGCTTGTACAACCCTTGGACCTTTTGAGAACTTTTTTTATAAGCCCATTGTTTGAAAAATATTTCAAAATTTGTTTTCAGTTTCTCATTTTTCAACTAAATGACAACTTTAATGGAAATCAATATCAAAATTATTGACTAAAACAAGGTTGGCATTGAAAAGAAATTTTCGATAAACATTGGTAGAGCTTCTGATCTATCATGTCATCAAAATCGGATAAAGATAACCAAAAAAAATATTGTTTTCTTGGTTTACAGTTAACCTCTCATAATTTTATTCCGAAGTAAATAATTCCGGATGTAATACAAGAACAACATAGCATAAATTTTTGTGGTACATTCCTGATTCGTTGATATCTGCAAACAACATTGACTCCCAATTTTTTTGTTTTCAAAATTATCGATAAACTGTGTTTAAAAAATATTATCGAAACAGTCTGTTAAACAATATCGATAACTTTCATCGAAAAATAATAATTTCAATATGTACATATATAAACGTATCGCACACATTATAATGAAAATATAAACAGACCACGTTAAAGTAATATATCGATAGCTTTTATCGAAAACAAAAGATTTGAAACATATATTAAATATAAGGCAGAATTGATAGCTGGAAAAAACAGCAACCTCCTATTTTTTTTTAAACTTATCGATAAAAATCTCTCTAAAAATATCGATAATTTTCATTCCAAAAAATTTTAAATACATACATATATATTTACACATATCACACAGATTATAACAAAAATATAAAAAAACTTCGTTTAAGTTATTATCGATAAATTTTATCAAAAACAAAAGTTTCAAACTTATGATAAATATAACGCAGAATTTATATTCGAAAAAAACAACCTCCAATTATTTTGTTTTCAAACTTATCGATAAAATATGTTCAAAAAAAATATCGATAATTTTCACTGAAAAAAGTTTTAAATATTTAAACATATCACACAGCTTATAACGAAAATATAAATAGACTTTGTTTAAGTAATGTATCGATACATTTTATCGGAAACATAAGATTTCATAAATAACGCAAAATACATTGAAATCTGCAAAACAACCGTTACTCTCAAATTTCTTTTAATTATCGATAAAAAATATATATAACGATAAATTTATATCGATACAAAAAATGTAACGCAGTTTTCAATAAGCTGAATAGTTATCTGTAAAATATTCGCTGGTATCAAAATTTGTTTTAATTATCGATAACAGTTCGTAATCTTCTCGAAAGTGTAACGCAAATTCAGATATGTATATATGTATGTTGCAGAAATCTAATTTGGGTCTAAAGGAAAAAAGGCTGTTATAATAAATATAACACGAAATAAATTAAAATCTGTAAAGCAATTATTACGATCGATATTTTTTTAATTATCGATAAATTTTATCGAAACAAAACATGTTACGCAAATTCAGATAAGTTGAATAGTTATCTGTAAAACCACAGTTGGTAACGAAATTTGTTTTAATTATCGATAACAATGTACATCGATAAATCTGAAAATCTTGTGAAAATATATGAATTCCACATTAAAGACAAAGAAAGCAAAGGCTTAAAATGCGACCAAAGACAGTTTATTATCGATAAAGCTATTTTAAAATTTTCGATTAACTATGATCACAAAATTTATCGATAAATTTTATCGATAAATAAATTTTTTGTATTAAGAAGAACATTTAACGATCGATAATTAAAAAATGCACAATGTCATAGAAGCAAACAAATTCTTATACCCAACCCTGATTGACATCAAAAATTGTGCCACAAAATAATAAATTGATTTTGCTTTAAACTTCATAAAAATATATTAATTCCACAATTAGAACAAAGAGTGAAAGCAAACACATTTAGTTATCGATAAAATTATTTCACAATTATCAATTAACTACAGTCACAAAAACTATCGATAAATTTTATCGAAAAAACTTATTTTTTGAATAAAGGCAAAGACAATTAGTTATGGATAAAATTATTTCATAACTGTCGATTTATTCTGTTCACAAAAACTATCGATAAATCTTATCGTAAAACATATTTTGCTTAAATCTAAAGGGTATGCAGTTCCGTTAAAAAATTATAAGATACAAGCAAACAAATTCTTATACCCAACCCTGATTGAGATCAAAATTTATGCCACAAATGAGCCGCAAGCAACCAAAAATGCCTGCTATTTTTAGACAACGACCTAGACAATTTTCTCGTCGAACCAAGCGTCTAAGATAAATGGCCAAAGTCTGAAAGTTACACTCCACTAAACAAAGTGTATAAATAAAATTTTGGAAAACTAAAACGCATATGAAATACGAGCGAACAAACACATGCTGAAAGCACACAAAAATAATGCCGAAGCGCAAAACAAATACAAACAAATAACGGAAAATAAATCAGACGACGCAACTGACGACGACTGGCGACTGAAGGACCAAACTCAAAATAGCTACGAAACGACTGCGTGCGTCACGGCGAAGTGATAGTTGTGGAAGAAGAGAAGTGCTTATCGAAATAAAGCGAGTCAAATTTGTCACTTCCACAATGAACACGGCACTTTCCGCTTCCGCCAATGACGCAGGGAAGACTGCAAAGAAACTGGGACACGAGTTGGATATGTTGTGTTGACCATGAGAGCATGTGTTTGTATGTATGTGAGTGTTCATGGAAATTTAGCGTTCAGCTGAAGGCAATTTGTTGCTCAATTTAAATTCTATATACTATATATGTATGTAAGTGATTTGGTATATATACATAAATATATTATATAAGTATATAAATATGTGCCGTCTAATGCTTGGTCATGGTCCATTTGGTCAGTACTTGTACATAAAATTCCAATGGATTTAAGCTTTGAATAGAAAAATGCGCAATAGAAAATATGCAAATAAGTAGCTTAAATTCAAATTTCTCACACACATACGCACGAAAAGTACTTGCAACACATACATACGAACATTTGAGAGTTCCCATTGATTTCTTTATAATAATCTAACTTCATACCCTACTGAATGTGCTATATAGCAATTGAAATTTTTCCACTTGCGGCTCACTAATGCCACCTCACCAGCAGCACTTCGGTAGCATTGCCTCAAAACGAAATCCCAGCTGCGGCTTGTGGTGGATTTTTTGGTTGAAATTCATCGCTTACGCTTTGTCCTCCAGCCATTTAATATTTAGTGGCATTGGTTTTGGTGGCACTATTACGAGCTTTTGCTGTCATTAATAACTGTAGCTTTGGCATAGAAATTGTATTTTGGGCGCTGAGAATTCTTTTATATGGTGTAAGTATGTATATAGAAGTGCAAGAGAATAAAAGCGCACACGTTTATTTGAAATTATTAGCAATTGGCTTATAATGAGCTCACTTATGTGCTGTGAATGCGACATTACAAGCTTTTGTGGGTGGATATAAATAGAGATATTTATGTGGATGCGCATATGTTAAGGTATAAGTAGTACGAGTATAGTATGATGTAACGGAAAACGCATAAAAAATATTTGAAGACTAAAATCTTAATAAAAATTCATGTATTGTGTTCATTTAATTACTATAATAGTCTGAGCTTTAATTTTAAGTTTACTATTAGCATTCTGTACTGAGATTCCGCCATAAGAATCCATCAAAAATCTGTTATACTTCGCCTTAATGATCCTCAAAGTGGCTTTTATTAAGTCCGAGCTATAAATGGAGCATATTTATGAGAAATATGTAGGTCAGTTCATAAGTCCCCGGCCTACCATAGTACAATATATATTTTTTTTTGGCATAATTCGTTTTCTTTTTATTAAAAAAGTTTTCTTCAAAAGTGATACATGGATTACAGCATTCCTCCAACTTTTCGAAACCATTTTTGTAGTATGATTTGTCATCTGCTCCCAAATAGGCTTCAGTTTCGGCGATCACCTCTTCATTCGATGAAAATTTCCTCCCAGCGAGCATTCTTTTGAGATCTAAGAACAGAAAATAGTCGTTGGTGGTCTGAGCTGTAGTATACGGTGCATGCAGAAGCATCCCGAATTCAAAATCCTGTATTTTTGCCATCGATTTCACTAACTTGTGACACGGTGCATTGTCTTGGTGAAGCAGCGCTTTCGTTATTCTCAAATGCAGCCGTTTGTTTAACGATAGAATCCTTCAAACGATCCAATAACACCATGCAATGTACGCTGTAGATGCTCCTTCCTTTTTCAAAAATTATTACATTCTCATCCTAAAATAAAGATTTGATTTTGGGTTATAAAATGGTTATATATTGCTGACCTTGCCAGCGGATTGTTGTGCTTTTCCACGCTTTAGAGCCGGTTCATCGTGTTCAGTTCACTCGGCTGACTGTCGATTAGACTTCAGAGTGAGATGATTAGCCACGATGGTGGAGCCATGGTTGATCAATTGTTACATATTGATGCCAAAACAAGTTTTTTTTCGGGTTGATCATCTCCTCTTCAAATCCTTGATGATTGTTTTTCCTGGGACAGTGTCCGGAAACTCGTCATTAAGCCAAGTTTTTGCTTCAACTGTATTTTCTCCCTTCAAAAAGCAATATTTTATCAACAAGCGAAATTTGTTTCTATTCATTTTTTTCACAATTACAAAAGTGGCTTCGATATGTGTTATATAGTTCATATCATCACCTAAAATTCAAAACCACTTTTCATCAAAAAAAAAAAAAAATCGAAAATCGCTGTCAGGTATAGTAGCCAATAGATAACCACTTTATAACCAAAACTCAGATTTTGTTTCATTATGAGTGGTTTTTATTATAACGTTTTTCCTTCGCCTTTAAACTTATGAAAAGTGATGTTACGTTATTTTGCATCTTAGGTGACGATATACATGTGTGAAATTACGTCTTTAAATAAAATATGACGTCTAAAATCCCTTAAGCTTGGCCAATATTATCATTTAATTCAGTTCAAATTTGTACTTATTCCGGTTATGGCGCCCTAAAGTATGCTTATCGATTTGCAGTTCAGTTATTCAAATTTTGTACTTGCTATCCAACGGGGGGAGAAGGGCATATACGCTTACTCGGCCTTAATTAACTCTGTTGGGGGTGCCACGTGGGCTTTTGATATACGAGAACTCGAGAAATATGTGCCAAAAGTTATGTGTGTATTCTACAGGTATGTCTCCAAATGCTGTGAATTTATGCAAATGCGGTATTGAGAATTTCCATATGTGAAGTCAGTGATTGTGGAAAAACTTTATTAACAATTTATGAGTTATTCAATATATAGAATGCAAAATACACTAAACTAGCAGATCACTGCATTTGGCATCTCACTTGAGGGAAGACAACCTATAGACCGTGAGATGTGAACATCGAACTTTTAATAAGTATTTTTTATATTCAATTCCGCACATGACCATTCCATGGTTTTTTCATGACACTGACTTCAATCTCGTGGCTCAACGATGCCTACATCGCATATTAACAGCCAAGTCGAGCTCAACACGCGACTTTTTCTGCTACTTACATTTTTAAATTCATGATATCTTTCATATAGCTTGTACGAATCGAATAATTCAAAAGGGTATATAAAAGTATTGAATCTGTCTTGAATATGATGAATATGAAGTAAGTAATAAGAATTAATACTATGGCACAAAAAAGGGGTTTTACAGAGGCAGCGTTTTAATATTATTATATCCTTAATTAGAAGAGCACGCATTGTGACGTAACTGTAACAGTTGGACATATGCTGTCCAGACATTTTTTGTAGAAAATTCTATGTTCTGCAAAGTCATCCTACATTATTTTGTGCTATAATCAATAGTATTCGATGCAAGCAGCGGCAATTTCAGTTTGGGGCATCAGAAAAAGCCACACTGAGCTAAGTCTGGTGAATACGGTGGTTGATCGATGTTAATCATTGCGTTTTTGGCTTTAAGTTCGATCTCAACCGTGGCTCGATGCGATAATGCATTATCAGTGTGCATCATGAATTGTTCTTCCACAATTCCGGCCAATTCAGAAGAATGTTCTCACGCAAACAGCTCAAAACGGCCATAGAACTCTGTCTATCCCTTCGAAACAAATTCATGATGCACCAAACTACGAATATCGAAAAAGTATGGGCATCACCTTGATCTTTGGCTTGGTTTTTTTGGTTTCGGCTCGTTTTTTCCCTCCATTCCGAAGATTGTTGAGTTGTCAAACTCTTAAATGTGAATGTTGAATGTGGGACCGGAATTCGCAAGATCAAGCATGTCCAAAGAGACCTGTTTACGTTACTCTTTTTGAAAAAACATCATCCTTATCGGAATGAATCGAGCAAGAATGCATTTCATGCCCAAAATATCAATAGAACCTATTTGAACGGACTCGCGAGAGATGTCTTGCTATTTCTCTAGCACTTGCCTGAAGATTTTCAAACACCATATCCTTCACTTTTTCAATATTTTCATCAGTTGAAAAGGTCGAAGGCCGTCCAGAATGAGAAATGCCTTCAACGATCTCTCGACTGTCTTTGAAGACTTTGTACCACTCGTGGGCTTGTGTTTTTGATAAAACTGAATCACCCGAAGCCTTTTCTAACATCCGCAACTATTGCGCACACGAAATTTGGTTTAGGCACTAATGAGGTCTACCGACTTAAGGAACTGCTGTAAACAAACTGATTGACAGATCGCGCTCATATTTGGAACAATATTTAACGAATAAACCACAAATGAAAAAATTAATATGAAAACCAAAAATACTTAAAAAACATTGAAATTATGAACCCAAAAAAAGGGTCAGCGTGGCCAGAAAGTTAATATGCCTTGAGAGAAGTTTAATTTCTAACAAAATGTAAGTAAAGGTGAGATTAAATGAAGTAAAAAAAGTTAAATGCTACAAAAGCTCAACTCACTACCTAACTCCTTACGCACTTTCCCACATTAATTTTCCGGCAAATATTTTAGAAACCTACAAACATATATTTCTATGTCTACAAACACACACTCAAACGCTGCACGGCAAAATATTTCACCTTCATTTCGGCTAGCAAATGCTTTTTGCATTGCCTTTTCGCACTGAGACACGGCAGATATTTCGAGAATGGCACGCGCGCATTAAAATTCGGTAATCTCTGCGTTCCAGAACCCGCATACCGTCGCAAAGGCGCGTGCAGAGGCTTGTCACTGGCCTAAGCAATCTTTGCCGAAAGTCCTTTCGGCGCTTGGCAAACACAACGGTAAATTAGATTTATTCTCTTTTTGCGGCGGAACACAGTGGGGCGCAGAGGAGTGTAGTGTGGCGGTTGAGGGAGGTGAAGTGAGGGCGTTGTCTAAAAGAGGGTAAGCGTTAGCCGAAGGCGTTGCAAAACACTTCAGCGCTTACAAACAGCCGTACAATGTATATTTATGTATGTATATTTGTATTATCACCATCATCATCAGCGTTATGGGGCGCGCTGCGAGGCGCTTTGACATCGGGCGCCAGTCGACACCAAATTAGATTAAATCACGCTTAAAACCCTTTGACACTCATTAAGGCGCTGTTAAGAGCGTCAGCGTGGCCGATTTTGTGAGTTGTTGCTTTTTAAGTTGTTGTTGTTGTTGTTTTTCAAGTTGCTGTTGTTGTTGTGGGCGCAGTCTAGCTGCGTGTTGATGAGTTGCCGCGTGAACTTTGACGTGCGCGCCCATTAAACAGCCAAGCATCCGGTTTCCGGTCTGTGATTTCATGTACTGCCGAGTTTGTTGTTGCCTCTGTTGTTATTGTTGTTATTATTTTTGTTGTGTGTGTTTTGGCTCACTGCATCTGAAGTGACAAAACTTGGCGCGTTAATCTGCTTTCTTCCCGTTTTCGCAGTGATTTCTCCGGAAAGTCAAGAGTGTGTTTGTCTGTAATTATCATTGTATGTGTGTGTAGTTTTATGAGTGTGTGTGTGTCTCGCAAATAAAAATCCGCTTAAGATTCTTTGACTGACACGCAGCAGCAGTTCGAGCCTATTAAGCTAATAAGCTGTTGTGACGCCATGAGTGCGTCATTAATGCCCATAACTTGAGTATGTGTAATTAGTATGCGTTCTTCGTGAGGCATTCGGCAAAGGATATTAAGATAATTTTTGTGAGCCTTAGAAAGTTAGAAATATGCATAATGAAATCGGAAGTTAACTAGATTAGGAAAGTAATGAAATAGCAATGATTTTGTTGGTGAACAACTTCCAGGAGACCGTAAAGTCAGGATATTAGGCAGCGACGCCCAAAAGTATACTTCACGAAAAGTGTTTATGAGAGCAATATAATTTTCAAATAATTATGGAACAATTTTCTTTTTTTAAAGAACGTTCAAGTTGATTCGAAGTTACTTAATAAGGAAAAAAGATCTCTATCTTGATTTGGATCGGTCAGTTTGTACGGCAGCTATATGTTTTAGAGGCCCAACCTTAACAATTTCTTCGGAGGTTGTAGCGACGTCTTGAACTATAATCTGTGCAGAATTTCATGAAGATACCTACTCAAATAGAAAAGTTTTTCATACAGAGACTACAGTTTAATGGGTCAGTTTGTATGGCAGCTATATGCTATAGTGGTTCGATCTGAACAATTTCTTCGGAGATTGTACAATTGTCTAGAACAATAATCCATGCCAAATTTCGTGAAGATATATTCTCAGATAGAGAAGTTTTTCATACAAGGACTTGAGTTTGAGCGGTCAGTTTGTATGGCAGCTATATGTTATAGTGGTTCGATCTAATCAATTTCCTCTAAAATTGCACCGTAGCTTTGAAGAATAATCTTTGTCAAATTTTCTGTCAGTATCGTGTCTAATAAAGAAGCTTTGCATGCACGGACCGGTGATCCATCAGCTTGTATGACAGCTATATTTGTATGTATGTTACAATGGTCTCATATCGGCGATTCCGACAAATCTGTAGCTGACGAAGGGGAAAAGGATGTTTACGAAATTTCAGTTCGATATCTCAACAACTAGTTTACGTAGATAAAGATTTATATATATACTTAGCATGGCCACCAAAGTTTCTTTCTGGATGGTATAAATATATCGTCATATAGCTTATACAGTCCTGGTTCCATCTTCTTCGATACGGTTCCAAAGATCTTACGAAGATCAGTTATCTCGAACGATCCAAGTGCTTTCTGATCGTCATCGTCCATGTTTCTGCGGCGCATAATAAGACGAGAATAATGAGTGACTTATAGATCGTAATTTTTCTTCCTTGAGAGAAGGATCTGTTTTTATATGCCAGCCGATCCCAAAGTATCACCTGTTGGCTAGAGTTATTCTGCGCTTGATCTCTAGGCTTAAGTTATTGATGGAATTTATGCTGGTCATATGGAAAAGTTTTTTCATGGTAGAATTGAGCTCAAAAGAGTTTGGTCTTTGAACGCCGAGAGAGGACTTTGCTTTTCAATTGCCTACTCAGGCCGAAGTAGCACCTGTTGGCAAGAGTGCTTCTGCGTTGGATTTCAATGCTGATGTTGTTGGTATTGGTACTGGTTCCAAGATAGACGAAATTATCTACAACTTCACTATAGACGAACGGTTTCGCTTGCAGCTGTAAGTAAGGCGCTTAAAATATCGTCTCACAGTTCCCTTATACAGAGTTGCTGATAAGAAAGCAAGTTAAGAAGAAAAACAATACTCTCACTATTTCCTTTATTGTCCTTTGCGCATTGGAAGCGGCGAATATCGAAATAGATGAAACGATGAGCTCTACGATATACGGAACATTTACATAGTTCAGGGAATTAAGAGACAGCGGCTGCGCTAACTAAGTCATGTCGTTCCAGCTTTGAAGGTATACGCGGCTTTAAACCGCGCCAGTAAACGAAAATAAGAAGAAACCTACATATAAACACCATGTACTATTGTAGGTTGGATGTTTTCCAAAAGGTAAACCAATTAAAAATAAATGCCTTGTCTTCTCTTTCAAACTATTGTGTTTGTGGTGCCTTCCCAAATAAACCACTTACATAAAAAATACAAAATAATTCCACATTCCCTTTAAACTCACATAATCCACAGCTAACTTCACGCTTGCTCAGTTGCAGTTGAATTGATACAGATTCTTCGCAAACTTCGCTTGAATTGTGTTCGTATTTTCGATTTTCGTTTGAATTATTTCTTTTTCTGTTTGTGTTTTCAAACTTTAAACTTTTTCAGCTGGCGATTTCTTGTTCAGGTAGTTTGTTACTTCGCTTTTTTTGCTGCACTCTTCCTGCAGCTCACTTTCACGCCTGTGGTTGTTGCTTCAGGACTCGTGCTATACCGCCGGCAATTGCTACACTTTTCTCTGTGTGACCGAGAGACGGGACGTTAAGCAGGGAATGACCACTTGGGCGCCCGCAGAAAACTTGGATTTTCGAAAAAATGGAAAAATAGAGTTTTTTTACTTCGGAAAACATCACTTGAGCTTTAATTTACAAATAATTTGATTTTATTATCAATTTTTTTAAGCTGAACATTTTAAACAAGTGGCAACACTGGCAAAATTATTTTGTATAATTTTTTTCAAACATTCTCAGCTTGCTAACCAAAAAGGAATGATTTCACTCACAAAAAGTTTTTTGCCGCATAATACTTCAAAAAGGTGGCAACGCTTCCAGAAAAATTTACAATAGTAAATGTTAACATATGCTGCAGAGGTTGTGTATGTGGTTAATATATTTAAATACTTAGCACCTGCCTTCAAAGAAAGAAGAGAATTTTCAACTGTTGGCTCTCTTAGCAGTCTTCAGAGTGTTGAACTCTGTTGTAGTGATACCTGATCTTATTAATATTTTACTGAACTGAATTTCTAGAATAGGTGGCAATCTTTCTAGAATAATGCAAACAGAAATATTTACTACAACTGTTAAAAAAAAAATATTTTATTTGATAAAATTTTAGCAAGCAAGTTTTTTTTATATAAGTGGCAACTATTTTTAGAATATAATATTGAATTTAGATCTCTCTTCAAAGAAGCTTTCAACTATCTTAGAACTCTTAAGCGTGATAAACTCTATTGTACTGCTGCTTTATCGTATTATGCGGAATTCAGTTTTTAACACATGTGGCAACACTTGCATAATATTTCAGATTTATTTGCTTTAACTAAAAATATTCAATTTCAAGTACATAACACAATAACTCCTTAAATTTATCACTTTCTACAATTGAAATTTTAAAATGGGTGGCAACTCTTTGGAAACAAAATATTTAATTTCATTTCAGCTCTTATAATTCTTCACTTTAGTAGTGATGTTTGCTGTTGTCAAGTTATTTATAAAGATTTAAAATTTATAAACAGGTGGCAACACTTTGCCAAAAAAAATTGTCAAAACTCTTTTTCAAACCAGTTTACAGTATTTAATTTATTTTATACGTTTAACTGAACACAAATTTGAAAAAAGTGGCAACCTTGGCACATACACAAATTTCCTGTCATGGGATATTTTGGTATTTTTAATATTAACAGAATTTTTTAATTAAAATTTTTGAAATTTTGTTTTTGCTTTACTGCCAGCTGGCATCTTACATATGCTCCTAACACGCTTACAGCTGCTTTTATTAATCACATTCTTAGCAAATTTACAGCTACATTGCAAACTTTTACTTTCAATTGTTCTCACACGACTTTCGGCGCTTGAATGCCAGGGTAGTGTGTTGCTTTTTTCACTTCAATCAATTTGTGCATTCTTCGCAAGCCAGACCGCCAAGTAAACGCATATAAATGTATTATATATATATGTATATATACATATGTACATATATCTACATAAATGTACATACACATTTTATCAACCATATATTTATTACAATTTGCTCTGCGCACAGTAATCTTTGATTTCTTTTGAAGTTTTGCTTTCAAACGATAAAATCTCAACTTTCTTCAAGTGAGTCAGCGATTTGTATGAAATTTTAATGAAACAATTATTTTCAATAAAAGTTGGAAAAGTATGCGAGCTTGTTTAATATGCACAATGTGGATTAGATCGCGCGCACATAACTACATACAAACATATATATATGCATATATGCATAACATATAACTTAAGCGAACCGAAAGCGAAAATGCAGAAAACGAAATTCCAAATGAAGCAATAAGAAGACATTGTACAAAAATATTTTCTATATACAAGGTGCGTTCCAAAGTTAACAGGACTTAAAAGAAACAGAACAAATGGTTTTTGGGCAAAAACCATTTATTTTATTTATTAATAGCCTCCTTCTGCTTCAAAACAGCTTTTTGCGCGGTCCAAAAGCATGGCGAACGAGTGTTTTAGCTCGTTGGCCGGTATGGCCGCCAGTATGCCGGTGCCATATCAGGTGAATACGGGGATTGGTTAATGGTTAAAATGTGATTTTTGGTCAAATAATCATCCTTCGAATGTTGGATTCTAATCAATTTTTGGTCAATCTGTGCGGAACAAACCGTGCACACACCTTTCGTAAGCCCAAATGTTCGGTCAAAATGTGATAAATCGATGTTTTGGAGATGTTCAATTTCATTTCCATGAATTTCAATGATGATTTTGGCTGATTTTTGATGAATTCACGCACACACATTCGATGGAATTTCGGGTGATCACGGATTTTGATTGGCCCACATGTTGATCGTCATTTATGTCCTCGCGACTACTTTGAAATCTTTGAAACCAATCGTACACTCTGCTACGGGATAGGCAATCATCGCCATAAACTTGTTTCATCTACTGAAACCTTTCGGTAAAAAACAAAAAAAAAGCAAAAACCAAATTTAATGTTGGCTCTTTGTTCGAAGCTCATTTTCGCACCGATAACAGAAACTTAATGACACTTAAAACGCAATAACTTCACTTTCAATCAATGAAATGTTATGAAATTCTCTCTAGACAATCGATAAAGATAGCAGATTCTAACGCACCAGTCGACATATAGATGGCACCACCAGGGGGCGTTAGATGCACAATTCTGATTACTTTGGAACGCACCTTGTATGTACATGCTTTAGTATATAAGCATATACTTATTTACTATAAAATATAAATTATCAGTTTTTGTAATAGAAAATAAACTTATGATGATATTATAAAAGAACTCTGTAAAGGGGTTCTAGCTTTGAAAGACAAAAAATATTTTTGAACTTAAATTTCACCAATAGATGCTGTTAAGTTGTGATTTAATGAAAAATATATTTTTCTTACTTCTAGTAAAAAAAATTTTAGAATTGATCGTAGCATTGTATTATGTTTCCTATACTAGTCTCTTGCATTTCTCTGTTTACCCGAACTGCATAAATACTCAATAATGCCGACATCGGTTCGAATAACACCAGTGGAACTGATAGGTATAAATCAAAGTATACTTTTAGCCACCTTTCATTAGAATAACACCGTGAAAAATAAATTTAGAGAAGTGCTTATAAAATACTGAGTTCACCTTTTGAGCAGATAATAAAGGAATTATTAAAAAGTGTTTTGGGTAACCAATACCTCGCTTGAATTATTTAGGAGGAATTAAGGATTTTAAGACTAAGTCTCCATCATAGTTTTTTCAGCTTTTTGAGTTTCAAATTATTTGTGGTTATTTTTTCACTATTTTTAGACTCACAGTAGAACCCAAAGTAAGACAATTTCTTTAATATTTAGACAGTGGCTAGACTATTTTTAGTATATCCCGATTACTTTACTCATCTGTTTCATCTCACTAGTGATTCTTTTAATCACTTACCATAACTATGGTTTCGCAATACCAAAAACATTATTAAAGTACTGGGCTTACCAATAGAAATTATATGATATCTAATTTTGGCTATTTTTAATATGTTTGCAATTTCATCATGGAAAGATATACTAAAGAACAACGTTTACAAATTATTCAAATTTATTATTAAATAATCGTTCTCAAATTGCAACTTTTCGTACGCTTTGGCCATTTTATGGTCGTAATAATGGTCTAGGGAGCATCTCTATTCAACGAATTGTTGAAAATTGCAAGTGTACATTTTCTTTTCATAGTGTTCAGGTGTCAAAAACGCAAAGAACCGCTCGAAGTAATGAAAATATTGCTACCGTTCAAGCAAGTGTTGCTGAAGACCGCAAATTGTCGCTTTCAGGACGTTTTCAAAACTTGATACTGTTGCTGAAGACCGCAAATTGTCGCTTCCAAAACGTTCTCAAGAATTGGAACTGTCTCAAATCACAACTTGGCGAACTTTGAGAAAGAATTTGTATAAAATTGTTCTCGCTCAAGAACTAAAGCCATTTGCCAACCGTAAACATAATGATTGTGCTGATTTTGCCTTGGAACAATTTGAAAACCATACAAATTCCTAAAAAATGCCACACAACACGTGCAATAACCGAATTATTGCAAGAAAGAAAGCAAATTCTAACCTTCTATAAATTTTTAGAATTCAAACAAATTCACTGACATTAATTTGATGATGCTTCAAGCGGTTTAATGTAGCAACCAGACTCAACGAAATACTTTTTGATAATTCAAAAACAACTGTAAGTTTATGAACAATCTTAAGAACGTGTTTAAGTTGTCTCAGTTTAGAAAAAACTGTTCAGCATGCTAACCGGTAAAGGTAGACTTTTTAAAGGCTAGTTAAGAATTTGAAACTGACAACCTCACGTTTCGGGTTCAAAGTTTAAACAAAGCTTTATTTTATCTTTATAAACACAAAATATCATTGTGATGAAGGCAATGTTTTTCAGTAAACTATGAATTTGTGAGTAGTGCTTAATGCTTAACACCAAAACCGACAATAAACTCGAATTTTTTAAACACAAAATTCAGTTTTCTCTTGGATAAGGCAAAACTTTACGAACTAGTGTGCGAATAAATGCAAATCTGGGTAAAAAGTAAGAACACTTTATGTCCTTCCAAATATCACAAGGGTAATTAAAAGTTATGTTTAAGTTCACACGTCCACAAAGTATGACTTATATACCATTGCCATGAGGTCGACTTAACATAAAGGGTAATACATTTCGAGGTTCCTTATTAAAAAAAAAACACAGAAAGTTCTAGATTAATGGTGAATGTTTATTATCATTGGAAAGAACATTCTTGGCATTTATAATTTGAAGATCATCTTTTTCCAATGTTGATTGCAGCTACATATGTACGTCTTAGATGGTCCATCCGTTGAGTCCAATTTATGATGACTCGTTCGAGCATTTCGACTGTTAACTGGCGATTGATGATGTTTAGCTCCAAGGCCTGAATCGAAGCGGGAGATTCCGACTTGACTTTAGACTTTACTTATCCCCGCAGGAAAAATCTAACGGTGTGATATCATAGGATCTTGGTGGCCAATCGACCAACTCAAAACGTGAAATTATCTACTCGCCGAAGTGTTCACTCAATAAATCCATTGATTGATGCCATGTGTGGGAAATGGCACAGTCTTGTTGAAACCAAATGTCGCCGAGATCAATGCCAGGCATCAAATAGTCGGTTATCATGTCGCGTTAACAGTCGCCATTGACGGTAACTTTACCAGCGGCATCATTTTTGAAGAAATATTGAGAAAATTACCTCTACTTGGATCACCCGCTATAATTACTTAAACGTATTGCACGTATATTTCAGACATTTGAAATAGTTTCAGGACAAGACGGATTATTCAGAAGAAGAGAATCTGTTTTGTATTAGGATAAGAATTGAACTATACTTTTGGCATTGTTTGGCTACAATTGTTAAAATATATTGTCCAACGGGTTTGATTTAGTAAAAAGGCAGTGAGGTAGAACCAGCTTTCGTGGAGTCCATATAAACCTGTCTTCAGCTGAAGTGCAAAAACTCACTAAATGTTAGATATTTCTCTGATAACTCTATTCGAATTCTTATGAAGACAGAGTTCAAGAAAACCTTTTCAACTCATAATTAAATATTCTTCATACTTTTTTCTTCTATCTTTCTTATTAAAAAGTAGCTTACTTGATTTCACAAAGCGAATCCGCTAACTTAAAAATTGAGTGAAGAAGTGTCGATTTTTCGTGCACATTTTCACATTTTCTTCTCTGCGCGCTGCGACTAACAAAAAGACACAAAAATTAGGTTTTAGTGTCGTTTCATTGTAATTGGCATTCGTTAGCTGGCTTTGCAAGCAAGTACAGCTTTAATACCTACACATACATGCAAAGAAACTGCATACAACTACATGCTTTTTGTATGCGACTGTGTTTGTAAGGAGCATCATGAGGCATCACCAGCTTTATGGAGGAACTTGAAATCATGAAATCACGCTTGGCAAGCGAGAAGGGGCAGGAAATTACACACGCACATATGCAGTTGTGGCTTGTGGTTTATAGATACACTCACACAGACACATAAAAGTACAGTCAATGTTCCTTTTGAAAGCCTGCTACTAGAGTAAAGGTAGTATTTATGTGAGCTTAAGTACATTTATGGAAGTATGGATGTGTGGTTGTATTATTATGTTCATGTCTGTATGCGTGTGTGTTTGTAAGGTGTGAAATACACACCGAAAATCTACTTGGAAAATGAGGAATTTGCTCATTAGCCGAGATTGCATTCGCAATTCGTAAATTCGCTGGGAAAATATGCAAATCGCATAGAGTTGTGATATCTCCGGTGCGCATACACACACACACGCACACTCATGTACACACGCTCACTCCCCCACAAATCGCTATCAGCATCAAGCTCGTTGTTGTGAAAAGCACTCATGGACTTGCTGATGATGATGTACCTTTTCATATGTGTGTAAGTGTATGTATGTGAGTGTTTAGCGTGTAAATTACAGTTAGCTTGCCAACAAAGTTTATTAATGAGCCTGTTCACAGCCAAACTGTTTAGGCATTCTCAAATGAGCCACAATGCGTTCACATACAAACAACACACAAACAACCCAAAGGACCCCGTCTAATGTTTTCATGCACCCTCATTGTTGTTGTTTGTGTAGTGACGGTGTTTATTTGTTGCCGCAAGTTGTGACGCCAGCTCCGTTATCTTGTGTCCATGCCATTGTTGACTTTGTTGTTTGCTGATGTTGTTGTGTTTATTTACACAAAATTGCAAGCCGCATCATCGTGCAGTGGCAACAACAATAACAACAGCAACAAATCATCTTACTTTGTTATGCCTTTGGCAGTTTTGAGCGCTCATTTACGAACACACATACATACATATGTATGGTATATACTAATTAGCAATGTGGCCACCTGTTTTCATATGCAAAATCTAATGCAAAAAAAAAAATAATGGCTGGCAGGCAGCGAAAGGTACATAATTACATGTATTTATGTTTAGTTGGATAGTACTAATTTAAAGCCTAACATCTTATTGAGTTTTAGTACAAAAATTTAGCATAATTTTCATTTAAGTTTCATAAAATTACAGCTTTGCCACTTGAAAAATCAGTTTGAGACAGTTAAAAATAACTTTTAGTACAAATGATTTGTCTGCTCAAAATTTTAAGTGTACTAAAAATTACTTTACGCACTAAAATACTTAATTGCTATTGCAAATAAAAGACAAGAAAACACAGAAAAATTTTAGTACTAAATTTTGTTACTAATTTTTTTTATACTACAATTTTTAAGTTTACTAAGAATTATTTTAGGCATTCAAATTATATACATAACTGCTACTGCTAAACTAGAAAAATTTTTGTACTAAATTTTTTTTATTTTTTTTGTACTAAAAATTTTTTAAGTGTAACTAAAAAATTTTTTGGGAACTCTAAAATTATATACATAACTGCTACTGCTAAAATAGAAATATGTTTGTACTAAATTTTTTTTATAAACTAATTTGGGGCATTAAAATTATATAATTATTAGCGCTAATACGAGAAAATATACAAACGAACCAGTCTTAGTCTTAAATTTTGGTACTATTTTTTTGTACTAAATTTATTCGAACTAAATCTTTTGTTCAACATTTTTGGGTAATACATTTTTTGTTCCTAGCTTTTTTGCATAAAATTGTCTAACGTCAAGCCGAAATTCATGTACTCGTACTAATTTCATACTCTAAATATTGTACTTCAGTTAAAAATAGTACTCTAAAGACAGCGGACGTAAGTTGCCTCTTATATTTCAGGATTCGAGAAACAAAACGAAAAAGTTGCTTTATTCTTTTTCAAAACATCAGCGAAAATCCAAAACATGCGTTCTGAACGCTTTAAATGCCTCTTCAGGTGCCGAATAACGTTGACCTACTATTAGCTTGTCTTTTACGCACGGAAATAAATCAGAACTATACGGAGAATGACTCGCCAAATCGATGTTTTGAGTGCTCAAAAATGATGTTGTTTCCCCCGATCTGTGAGAATTCGCATTGTCATGGTAAAGAGTTATCCGTCTTCGGCGGTTGATTTTCCTGATTTCTTGAAAACAACCGGCAAACAAAAGGTTGCATGCCACTCAGAATTTGCAGTTCTGCATTGTTCCAGTTCCATACAGTCGACTGATGTTTACTTTCGGGCTCAAACGGATTTGTGGATTTGGATTTGTCCATAAATCCACGATTAATAGATATCATAGACATGTTTCAGTACTTCAAAGCTCCGCTATTGTAACAAAATACAAAATATTTTTCTTGGCCAAACGAAGAAATGAAGAAATTTTTTTTACGGTGTAATGTTCTTGCGCGTTCACGCTACTTCACATGACAAATCTTGCAAATTCAGTTTGCGTACATCATCAATAGCTTCCGTAACAACATCTAATTTTGATTAGATTAGTATTGGAGTGGTATACGATTGAAGTCACCATACCATCGATACACACTGATCCTGATGGAGTTTGAACAGCCAGCAAAAAATTAGTTATGTTTATCGATGCACTGTTGCTGGGATAATTCACGACGAAAGTTGTAACAAATAGTTGTGCAAAAATCTTTAGATTTAATGCCATTTTTTGGTAAAGAAGCGTCAAACAATACGATGAGGTTGTGCGTTCCCATATTACGACACAAGTGTTACCAAATCCAGAAATATAAAAAGCAACCAATGTAACTATATATAGTAAAAATGTTTAGTACACCTGCTTTTGATACTTACTCTAAATATTTCAGTACTAAATGAAAATTTATATAATTTCTACATTAAGTCTTTGAAAGCAAAAGTTTTTGTCTAGTATTAAATTAATTTAATACTAAAAACTGTACTAAAATGTATTCTAATTTTTAGTACTAAATGTATTAAAATTTAGTTTAGAACTAAATCTATTAGATAATAAAGACTAACTTTTAGTACCAAATTCATTTACTATTAAAAACTGTACTAAAATTTTTAATAATTTTTAGTACTAAATCTATTAAAATGTGTACTAATTTTTAGTACTAAATTTATTCGAAATTTTAAAGTGTACTAAAATGTGTACTAATTTTTAGTACTAACTTTATTCAATATTTAAAACTGTACTAAAACGTGTACTAATTTTTAGTACTAAATTTATTCAATATTTTAAAGTGTGCTAAAATTTGTACTAATTTTAAGTACTAACTTTATTCAATATTAAAAACTGTACTAAAACGTGTACTAATTTTTAGTACTAAATTTATTCAATAATAAAAACTGTACTAAAATGTGTACTAATTTTTAGTACTAAATTTATTCAATATTTTAAAGTGTGCTAAAATGTGTACTAATTTTTAGTACTAACTTTATTCGATATTAAAAACTGTACTAAAATGTGTACTAATTTTTGGTACTACATTTTTTCAATATTTTAAAGTGAAAAGTGTACTAATTTTAGGTACTTATATTAAAAATTGTACAAAAAGTCCTTAAATTTAGTACTTATTTTGAATGATAAAGAAAAGAAAAGAAATGAAAATATATAATTAAATTTTCTTCAAAAATCTTTTTTTTATCCGTAGTTCACTTCCAAAACGAAATCCTTCATTAATACCTTGTTGCCACCGGAAATTATCATCTTAAATCTATTTCGCTTAAATTTCTCCTAATAAATACTTCCTTTACCATATTTATTGCTTAAAAAGGCGCCAACTTAGATTGAAATTGCGCTGCAAAGATTGCGTAATAGAACTTAAACGCAAACTCAGCGGAAAGTTTTAATCACGTGATTTATGGTGTCGATTCGCTTGGCTGCAATGTCATGAACAGTAATTTGTGTATGCGCCATTGAGAGGATGTTGCGGCATTAATACAAACAGAGCAAAGAAAAATGATAAAAACAAGAAAATAGTAAAAACAAAAACAAAAAAAATTAGTTACAAGAAAATACAACCACAAAAAATAATTAAAAAAAAAATAAAAATAAATTAAAAAACAACAAAAAAATTCTAAAAATACTACAGCAAAAAAAAATATAAACAAAAAGTAAAAACAACAAAAAATAATGCCAATTAAAATAAGCACAAAGCAACAACACAGAAACAATAAGAATAGAACAACAACAACAGAAAAAATTGAAAGCAAAAATCGAAAATAGACGCAAAAACCATGGCTGCGGCGGCTTTTTGCTATTTCTAGCCAAACCAATTTGTCCACTAATGCATCCGCAAATGACCGCTCGCCACTCGGCCGCACTTTTGCACGCGGCGCGCAGATCATAATTAATGGCGCCGAGTGCGGAAATAAATGAGGACATTTCAATCACAATTACCAACAGCGAAATTGGCTGAAAGCAAACAAAAATTCGCATGCAGATCGAGATTTATGCACAGTTACATTTGCAACACACGCACGCACTTACATAGAGGCACATAAACTTACATATACGACTATATACAAGCGCGCACACACACACACGCACATTCTAAGTTTTGCTCGCAACTTAGGCAATTAGTTATGCGACCGCAAGCGATTTCACAAGTAATTCCATTTCACCAATTTTCCACACACACACATATATGCACATACAGGTAAATGCTGCCGCAGTGCTGTCGATTTCATCAAATCGGCGAATATAAATTCCGCAATTTCCGCTCATTCGTCGCATTTACCGAAAAGCCACAAGAGCGCACACACTTTAATTGCACACACACTCACATATGAACACACATACCATATTTGTATATAAATATTTACATATAGACACATTTATATGCATACTCATTCAGGTATGGTTGTGTTGGTGCAGCGCCAAATCCAAGGGCGAAGTTAAATTGCCAGCGTTTTTCGCCGATTCCAATTTTGTTTGCTTCAACTGGCAACTTTTAACGATTATTTGCTGTATAAATTCAGTCAGCACCGTAGCGAATTGCGCCTAATAAAGTGTGTTAGTGCGCGGCAAGGCATGAGCGTGTGTATAATTGAGTGAACGCGCTCGTCTTGATTTAATGTCAATCATACGCCGTGGAGCACCGACACTTGTGGCTGGCAAGGTAAACGTTTGGAATGTGATTTGCATATGCGGCAAGGAGGGAAAGTATAGTATGTTTGTGCATTACTATTAGGCATTAAGAGAGAAAGAGACAGAGTAAGGGAGAGAAGAAGAGAAAGAGAAAGGGAGATTTATTTATTGAGCTAATTCTGAGCAGTACCACATTTGAGTTGTTGTGAGCTAGGAACTGACTGAAATATATTTTATTTAAATGTGCTAATCTAAATAAATAATTAATAATTAAGAAAAAAGTCCGAAAATATATAGGAACTTGAATTTTTCAGAGCTTTGGAAGATATTTTACTACACCAAGTTAAGCCAGCAAACTTAGAAAATTGCTATTAAGATGTCAGACTTTAATTTTATACTAATTTACATTTTAGCGACAATAACATACTCGTATATGGAAATTATAACAATTAATTCCAAATATAAGGAATGTAGTATGATCAAATTTGAACCGGACTGACAATGAGAACTACTTTTTCAAAAATCTTAATTATCGTATTCTAAAAAGCTTGCTGAAACAATACACGCATGCCACTTTAATCAATTTTTTACTCCCAGGTTATAAGCTTCAGCTGCGATGGTCTTCAGTACCTTCAACAAATTTTGGTTGAGGTTTTGCCTCATTTTTTGAGCGCCATTAGCTAGATTGGTAGACAGATTGCACAGCATATTCATAAACCCACATCCCATTACCCATAATAAGGCCATTGAAAACGAATATGTAGGGTCTTAAGGTCAGTTTCCAGCATTTCTTTTGCGACTTTACACGAAGTCGTTTTTGCAAAAGACTCAAGTTCACGCTTTATGCTTAAAAACATTACCCAAAATGTCTTGAGTCCCATGGTAGATGTTAAAATCCACTGCTATCTCTCTGATGCCAATACAACGGTCTTCAAGCACTGTTTTTGGTTTTTTGTAATTTTTCGTTGTTGTCTTCATTGACAGAGGTTGATGAACGGATTCTCATGAGACAAATTTTCGATGAATTCACGTTTAAGTCTGATTTTAAGTATATACCATTCACAAAAAGCAGCAAAGAATATCAAGGAATGGAAAAGCTATTTGGATAAAACCTTATTATTTTTCCAAAGAAGGCACTTATGTTCCAACATTTACAGACGATGCAAGAAATGCGGCTGACTACCTTCAACTGTCAGTATCTGCTCGGTCGCAAAATTCTCCCAACTTTAGGTAGATATATGTGAGAACTAGTATACCATTCGCTCGCAGCAAGCACGAACTTATTCCAGTTGTACTATGTTAGACTTATAAGCCGTGCACTATTCATTATACTATATATCCCTGTAAGAGGACAGATGTCCGCTTATCAAAGTATATGAAATGTAAACGGTCATCGTTCGCTTCCTCACTGGTCAGGTTTTACTAGACTAAGTTAAAGGAAAAAGAAAGTCGTTTCATCGTGATCTTATGGCTGCAGATTTACAATAGAACTATGAGACTAAAAAAAGATTTCCATTGGCTTAGAAGCGCTTTTCTAACTTATTATCCATGCTAAATCTGAATTTTGAAGTTTTTGGCCTTGCAAAGGATATTGCTTTAGCTGTCCAAATAGAATACTAAGAACTAGGATTAGTTTTAGATTCAAATATAACCAAGATATTTCAATTTAACTTAAAACCGCATACCTTTTTTTATATATTATGGAAATAACCAGATAAAAGTTTGCTTGCATTTAAAATTTTCGGTTGAAGATCATTTATTATTGGCGTTAGATATTCTGGAATGGATAATATTGGCAAAAAATAGTAAGACTTTGCTCATAATTTCACATTTTTCATTTATTCTTCAAAATTTATGTTGTTTCCTCAAAGTAATCGTCCTTAGCCAAAATACACTTGTATGAACTTTTTTTCCAATCCTCGAAACAGTTGTTAAAGTAAATTTCCGGAATAGCCTTAAATGCGCGTAGCGATTCACGTTTATTGTTTGCAATTGACTCAAATCGGTTTCCCTGGAACAGTCGTTTGAATTTGCTGAATTGCCGGAAGTCCCACAGAGCTAAATTCAGCGAATGCGACATTTTCGGCACGATATTTTTGGAAAATTTTGCGAAAAACCCACGAAAAATCAATACAATATGCGGCGGTGCATTATCGAGGTGCAAAAACCAAGAGTTGTCAGCCCATAATTCCGGCCTCTCTTTAGGAATAGCTACGCGCAAATGACGCTTAACACTCAAATCGTACTCTTTATTGACAGTTTGGCTGGTTGCAAAGATAATCGATAATCGAAGAAAACTGGCAACATAATTTTAGTGATTTTGGAACAAAACTGTGCTTTCACTTTTCCTTAGGCCCAAATGTTCTTTCAAAATGATTTTCGCTGATCCTGCTGATATTCCAACGATGTCAGTAAGATCTTTGACTGTTAATCGCAGATTCTCAAGCACCAATTTCTTTATTTCATTGACGTGTTGATCATTAGTTGAAGTTGATGGCTGTCCTGAATGTGGTGCATCGTCGCTCTTGACCCTTTTTAAATAATTTGTACCCAAGAAAAACACTTGCTCACGACAAACAATTATCACCGAAGGCCTTTTCCAACATACTGAAGTTTCCGGCACCAGAAACTTTTGTTGAATAGTTTCACTCATCGATAAAATCGCCGAATAAACTTTATGTACTTCAAAAAGACAAGTGTGTACTAAACATTAATCATTATTTTGATGTGGCATTTGCCGCAAATGTTACTAACAGTCATACCAATGTAGAATAAAAATATTTCTACGTATGGGTTTTCGCGCGAAATTTTTATTTAAAAAGTCTTACTATTTTTTGCTGTTCACTGCAGGATTACATACAAATATATGTTAGGATTAGGTCCACTATTTCCCAAGTTGATATTTTATTTTCGCAAAAGTGCTCGGCACTTTGAATTTTTACCAAAAAAAAGGAATTAGACATAGAAAGCTCATCATTTCTGTATTCATACAGGACACCATGGCGTATGAGCAACCTAGAATCTACCACTTGTGTGAATGCTAGGTACATTTGATGTTTGAATTTAACTGAGCATAACTTTTAAATAAATGTTTTTATGGAAAAGACTTTCAGACATTGTTTATAGAGCGAAATATTTTGTATCAGAATATCAATCTTTCACAGTTGTAGAAATACTTGCCTAATGGAAAATATCACAAAATCCCATGCCATATATGTATATGAAAAAAGAAATACTAGGTAGTCGAAAAAGTCTTTTCGTATTTTGTCAATAGATGTCGTTGCAGTCGTAGATCTCCAGTGGTGGTAATCACATTGTGTCATACCAAATAGTGTTGCAAATGTGAGATTTTAAGCTTCATTTAACCATAAAAAAATTAAATTCGAGGAAATTGAAAAAAAGTTACAGCTGTTCAAAAATGAATGAAAATACTGAAGAAATTTCCTATATTTTTAAATTTTGTATAAAACAACAAAAAACGTTAACATCGGCTGCACCGAAGCTAATATACCCTTCACAGGTGCATTTCTTTTAGTAACTATGTGCCCAGTTTGTATGGAAGCTATAGCATATAGTAATCCGATCTGAACCATTTTTGCGGAGATTATGTTATTACCTTAAGCAGTAATCCATGTCAAATTTCGTGAAGATACCACGTCAAATGCGAAAGTTTTCCATACAAGCCCTTGATTCCGATCGTTCGGTTTGTATGGCAGCTATATGCTATAGTTAACCGATCTGAACAATTTCTTCAGAGATTACATTGTTGCTTTAGATAATAATCTGTACCAAATTTCGTGAATATATCTTGTCAAATGCAAAAGTTTTCCATACAAGAACTTGATTCCGATTGTTCAGTTTACGAGGTGTGTTCAAAAAGTATCGCGAATTTTGTGTTTTTTTTCAAAAATTATTTATTTATTCATGAATATCTATTTTGTCCCCTTCAAAGTAATCCCCATGAGATATTATACACTTGTGCCAACGGTTTTTCCAATCTTCGAAGCACTTCAAAAAATCATTTTTTTTATCTTCTTCAGCTCCTCCTTTGATGCCGTCTTTATCTCCCCAAGAGAAGCGTAACGTCGTCCTTTCATGGTCCTCTTCAGTTTAAGGAACAAGAAAAAGTCACAGGGGCCAGATCTGGAGAATACGGTGGCTGCGGCATCATTAGTGTGTTTTTTTTTTTGGCCAAAAAGTCGCGCACAAGCAACGATGTGTGAGCAGGGCGTTACCGTGGTGCAAAAGCCAATTTTTGTTCTTCCACAACTCCGGGAATTTCTGGCGGATTGCTTCGCGCAAATTGCGCATAACTTGTAGGTAATATTCCTTATTGACCGTTCTTCCCTGTGGCAAGAACTCATGATGCACCACGCCCCTGCAATCGAAGAAAACTGTCAGCAAACTGTCGCGATACTTTTTGAACACACCTCGTACATGACAGCTATATGTTATAGTAGTGAGGGCCTAGTTCGTATATATACAGACAGACGGACATGGCTAAATCGACTCAGCTCAACATACTGATCATTTATATACATACACTTTATAGGGTCTCCGACGCTTAATTCTGGTTGTTACAAACTTCGTGACAAACTTAATATACCCTGTTCAGGGTATAAAAATAAGAATGCCGCGCAAGCCACTAATGAAATTTCTAAAGTTTACGGAGACGATACTGAATCAGTTCGTGTAGCACAACATTGATTTGCTCGCTTCCGTACTGGAAATTTCGAAATTTCGATTTACACTGATGAAATAATATCTCTAGCGGAAAAATGGCAAAAAGTGATCGACCAAAATAGTACATATTTGTTTACTTATTTATTACCATAAATATAAAATAAATAAGTTGAAGTTTGATCAGAAATACGAAAATACTTTTTCGACTACGCAACTACTCGCAGTTCTCATTACTCAGTTGCCATATCTCGATTTTCAATAGTTCTAGTATTTACAAGCAGACATTTAAACACAATAAAACCGTTATAGTGAATTTGGCAAACAAATTCGGCAATTAAGTTGCACAAACAGACACACCTTCAAGCAAATTCGCACACACTTCCAACAACACAACAGAATTTCACACGCCATAAAATTGAGGTATAAACGTGTCAATGCGCATAAATAAAACCATAACAACAACAACAACAACAGAACACAAAATGCCAAACTCCGGCAATTTACGAGCGCAATGCAATAACAATTTACACCTACTCATCAGCTTCACAATTAACACGAACGCACTTGCACCGAAACTGTTTTTATGCGAAAGTGTTTATTGTATTTGTTTTCGTTTTTGCTTTTGCTTTTTGTATTATTGCTATTGGCTTTGGTGTTGTTGTTGTTGTTTTTCATTCATTACCATAAACAATGTATCTTAATTATTTGACTACAAGCTGTTGGAGGGCAAAAACAAAACAGCGTGAGAATGCAGGAGATTTGGTGGGTAAATAGAGGTGGCGATGTGCCGACAGGTGGCGCCAGGCATGCCGTTATTTGGAGTGTGGAGTGTGGCGCGTGTGAACGCACTGGAGCGTGGTGGCGGCTTTTATTTGCCAATTTGCTGCTGTTATTGCCACAAATGTTATTGTTGTTGTTGCAACAAATGTTGTTGCTCATTGCTGTTGTTGTTGCAACTGTTACTATTACCATTACAGCTTTGTTGCGCATAGCACAATGTTATTTGGGGCATTTGCCGTTGGCTGCCAATTTTATTGCCTGCTTAACGCACACACAAACACGCGTGTACTCTGGCTCTCTCGCTCTTTCACACAGCTACATACACAGTGTTGCCCAGCGCACTTAATTTACTGCCATCGCGGCAATTTGTTTTTCGTCCAACTTTTTTACGCCGCGTTCGCGTCGGTTGTAGTTGTTGTTTTTTCTGTTTTTTTTGTTGTTTTGCTGTTCAGTTGCTTTCCCGCGGCCACACAAAGTTTCGCCTAATGAAAATGCCAAACAATGAAACCAAACTTTTCCAATGCCAACAACAGAAACAAAATTAACAGTAAAGTGTGTACACAGAAAATTGTTATTTATAGCCACAAAATCCAACAACAACAACAACAATGCAATACACTTCAAACATATTGCGTACCGTTGCTTTCTATTGACATAGTCCAACGCATTTTTGCATAGAAAAGTTTCCTTATCGAAATCGATATTTTTGTTGTTGTAAATATCAAGCTTTGCATTTCTCCTATTCTATTGTTATTATGGCAACATCGCGCAGCGATTGCGAAAGTTTTTGTGGCGCGCTGCTATGCTTCGGTCATTCTATGCGTACTTATACTCAATAACAACTAAAACGAGACCGAAAAACTTCAGCAAAAAAGGTAGAATATAAGAGTTCTTAGTTCAAATAAAAGGTATGACGTCACGTGATCACTAAAAATAAAATTTGCTTTTAAAATTTTTCAATGCGAAGATGTAACGCGTGCAGAGAACTTCGTAGTTCTCAAAAAATGTATATGTCGCCGAAAAGTATGCTACAAATTTAGCTACATTTCTTCTATGTAATATTAAGCACAACTCAGTAATATTTTATTTAATTGTAAAAATAAATATATATTTTATCTTACAAAATATTTGAAGCTTGTTTATTTAACGGATTTTTCAAAAAAAACGTTGCCTACATTTCAGCGCGGAGTAAAAATATCCGAAAGTAACGCTTTAAAAGCAAATCAACCTGTACCAATTGCTTTCAGCGCAATGTTTTTGCAGGTTTTTGTTTTAATTTCAAGATTCAGACAAAATTCGAAGTCTAAAATCAAATCTAGTAGGAGTAGTTGACTATCAATCTTAATAAAAACTAAGTGTTATCCATTTCAAATTTAAACTTCTGAAATTTATTTGAAATTTTATTGAATTTTTCATCACAAGTCTGCCATCAACCCAATTAGTCAATCGGCATCTGCGTCATCATCAAACGCCAGAATGTCTTAATACCGTTGCCTACATTTTAGCGCATGTGGAAAATAAGTTTTGTTACTATCTCAAAAACCTACTGGATTGAAAATTATTTTAAATTGTTAACTTCATATCTTCCATCATTATAATATATTTTTCAGAAACTCCAGAATTGGTTCATACCTGGTGTGGTTCATGTGTTGCTAAACAAACATGTTGCATACATTTAAGCGCGCGAGTAAAAAACTTCCTTCAATTACTGACCAGAAATATTCCATAAGGTTATGAGAAAGCCAAACATAAATAAAATGAAGTCATGAAACTATAATTTTTCTGAAAAACAGAATTCGTTCAGAATAGTTTAGGTTAGTCTCGTAGGGTAATGAGCTAAACAAAGACCAGTTTTGGTTCTTTGCGATACAGGTGTAGTTCAGGTACGAGGTTCATGAGGAGTAGTCATCCTTTAGAATGCCTGCGCTTGACACCAGTTTCATTACCAATACCTCTTCCAGTGTCTCATACCGTGGGACCCCCTGATGCTTATAGCGGAGCCTTGCCAATACAGGATAAGTGCATAAGAGATGCCCCATAGTTTCTCTGATGCATTACACCTAACATTTCCGGGAGTATTTTCGATCTGTGAGCGCCATTCCGCAGGCGTCTGCCGTCATCAGACAGTGACCAATGAGTATTCCGTTCAAGAACCGACAGTCTCTTCTATCGAGTGCCAACAGGAATTTTGTGTACTTTCGATCTACCGTTTTTGACTTGAGTTTTGCAGTTTTGCACGCAGTTTGCCCGTTCAACCGTGTTTCAATATCCCTGCCATGCTTCTCTCCAGAACGTTGCATAGACAATGCTTTGGTTTTCCAATGTTGATCACGTTTTCGGTTGTCAGCCGTACACCACTTTTGGCAATCTCGTCTATTATCTCACTGCCCGTGTTTTTTTTGTGACCTGACACCCAGTAGAAGTAAAGTCACTCGCTTCTGGTGACAGTTTACACTGATATCCTGCTTCCCAAGACACTTCTGGTCGATATGGGATACGAGGTTACTGCCTTGATGGCTGCTTGGCTGTCCACGTAGATTTTGACTCTGGAGTTGCCTGCAGGTGCATTAGAGGCCAGCTCCGCGCTTTTCGCAATAGCAAAGACCTCAGTTTGAAATATATTGCAGTGGTTCGGCAAATTAAAAGGTTACGTTGTGCCTAACTCTGGACCGTATATTCCCGCACCAACTTCATCGTCCATTTTCGGGTCATACTTATAGATGTTTAGTGTGTTGCGCGCTGTTAACGTACCTTTACGCTAACCGTCTTTTTCTATATTTGTTATGAATCTTCTTTTCCCGGTTGAAAAATGGGATCATGAAGTCGGGTGCTTGCCAAACTATCATTACCCACCGAACTACGTACGAAGGTTCTATATGTAAATTCTCTTGCAGCCGCTTTTGCTACGCAATTTTCAGCGAAAAGGTCGATATGTGACAGGTTTTGCGGTAGTTCAAGGTGATTCTTAAAACATCCGTTATGTACAATGCAGCGAACCTCTGAACTTTTTCAAGTATGTGGGCAGGTTGACTTCCATAAGCCTGTCCACACTACTACTGCACCGTAAAGCACAATTGATCTCACAATAGCTTTGTAGCACCAGTGCATGAGAGAGGGAGGAGTCGCCAGGAATTCGTTCAGAGCTGTTGTACTTTTTAAATTACTAAGAAAAATGTTGCCTACATTTTAGCGCGCGAGTAAAAACTATAATAGACTGAGACCAGTATTTTACATAATCAAACCAGGTTCTCAGAAAACTTCTCTTTTTAAATTATTGATCTGAAGGCTTACATCATTGCTAAATAGAATTATAGAATGCCTCTTCGACTCAGAAAATAATATGTTGCCTACATTTGAGAGCCAAAAAGGTTCATGTTAGAAATGAAACCATAATTACAGCATAATCTTCTTCGGACTAGCTTTAAAGAAATACCTTTACTTCCGTTCTTACTTCTTCTGCCAAATCCACTCAAATCTTTGTGCGAAAATTAGCTCAAAATCTCGCGTCGTAAATTTCATGTCACATCGTTTAAATCATTATTTTACCGTTACCGGAATAAATTTCACAATTTAACGTTGCCAACTTGCAGTACCAAACACATATTTCATTCTGCTGCTGTTTGTCACATTTTATTAGACGTTATTCAGCGCGCAACCGACTACCTGTCTGCAGAGCATAATATTCATGAACCGTTATGAAAGAGTGCCCTTATTATTATAGCAATAAAAATGCGAGTGGCAGCGCCTTAGAGTGGCAAGTGCTGGGCGGCATGCAGCACAAAAATAAATAGCATTGCAACTTATCAAAATATTTTGGCACGTAGCATGCACCTCGCGTGCCACTCGGTGGATACTTGTAGTTTTCTTTTGCTGGAGCAAATAGTATTTGTAGAAGACTTCCTGCAGCAGTGCTTGCCGCCCACATTAACCGGCAATAAAGGTGAGCGCTTCCGCCTGAAAAAACTTTGAGTTATGAATGTGAAGAGTAAATGGTTGGTTTCGGCAGTTCGGAAGAAGTGCAGTATGTGGACACATTAATGGAAACGTAAAATATTTTTTATGTTTTGGAAGGCAGTTTTTAGTAAAAAAATACAGCATTTTTTGGTAGTTATAGGCACGTTGAAAAATTTAGTTTGTTTTGTTACTATGTATTATTTACAGTTTTTTTTTAATTTTTTTTTCAAAATATATTTACATTTGTCATAAAAAGCATAATATTTTAGTTTACGAGCGAAGTAATATATGTTAGTAAGCCTGAAATTTAATTTTCTGTTAGTACAGTATCTTGTCATAATAATAGTAACACGTACAATTTCTGAAATTTTTTTAAAAAATAGTCTTAATTTCAAAACAAAAATAATAACAGTTATTGAATCGCAAAATTTAATTAATATAAGCACAAAGCAAACATTTTTTAAAATTCAATTTTATATAAAATGTCTAAAATTTAATAGTTTATTAGGAAGGAAAAAATTTATTTTGCTATAGACAGTACACGGCCAAGTTAATGGAAACATTAAAAAATTAAGTTGTGTTTAATATTTTTGAATAATTAAGTAGAAATTACTGTTAATTTTATAACAAAATGAATATTTGTGTTTTGCTAAGCAACTACAGTTTTCTTACATATTAATAGTTACGTCTAAATCAATATAAATCAAGTTAAGTTTTTAAAGTAAATGAGTTGTAGTAGTTGCCTAAATAATTTCAATTCGTAAAAAAAACAAAATTTTTTACAACAGTTATAAAAGTCCTGAAATTTTTTCTTAAGAAAAAATGTTTAATTTTAGATTATGTATGTACAGTACTGTGTCACTGTTATCTAAAAATAATTTTTGTTAAATAAACATCGCAAAATTTTAAAGTTTCAGTTTTTTAAATACATTTTTGGAAAAAAAATGTAAAATACAGTTCCAGCCACGTGAATAGATCCAAAGAAAAAATTTTATATTTTATTAATTTTTAAATATATTACATTTGTGTATTGCATTATGGAAAGACTAGTTCTCTCAGTTTTCTCATGTTACAGTATTAGGAATATTAATATATACACTTTTCAATTTATTTTAGTCTAAATTTAAATATTTTTACACTTTGTGTATATTGGGAAGTATGTATATAGGAAACCCAAAAAAAAATGCAAATAAAAACATGTTCAAGGCTTGGGTGGTACAGTAATACGCAAATAAATAGAAACACCTTTGTTTCATTTAAAACATATAGAAATATTTGTTCGCTTTACGCTTTACAATATACCTACTGCGAACCAAAAACTGTAATAGTTTCTTTTGATACAGTAGTACGCCATATTAATGGAAGCATGCATTAACTTTCTCTTCATATATGTAAATTGAAATATTTTTTTTTACTTTAAAAATGTTAGAGTTTTATGGGAAATAAAAAAGTATAGCTTTTTTAAAATACAGTACTACGCCATATTAATAGGCACACTTGAATTTCATTCAATACAAATTGAAATATTTATTATTTTAAAACATTTTTAAGAGCCTATCGGAAGCATAAAAAAATAAGTTCTGGTTTGTTATAGTACAGTAGCACGCAATACTAATAGAAGCACCTCTTCAATTTTTGTTATTATAAATTTAAATATTTTTTAACTTTGAGAATTTTAATGAGTCTACCGGAAACCAAAAAAAATTTCGAGCTAACTATGGTACAGTATTACACCATATTAATAGGCACTCATCAAATACATTTCATATAAAGTGATATAGTCGTTATTTAAAAACATTTTTAGGAGTCTATCGGCAAAAAAAGCAAAAACAATAAGTTCTGGTTTCTTAGGGTACAGTAGCGCGCAATATCAATAGACGCACTTCACGTTCTTTTTATGGAAATTGAAATATTGCTTCGTCGTAAGCATTTTAATAAGTCTACTGGAGATTAAAAATAATATCTCACTGTTTATGTTACAGTAGCAAGACAAATAAATAGAAACACCTATAATTTTTTCTCTACAAACTGAAATATTAGTTCTTTTCAAAAAATTTGCATTAACGCTACCTTATCACATACATAATCACTATCAAAAACCATTCAAATGCAATATTGCCACATGCTATTATATATAAAAATAAATAAATATATTAGCTATACTAATTTTTTGGCTACATACAGTTTGGCTCTTTGCACAGAGTGACTATGAATTACAGAAAAGTAGCTCATAATAAAATATTTAGATCCTGTAACTCTTGGCAATTGAAGCGGCCACAAGCTAAATACTTGCGAAGGATATGCGAATTCCAACAAGAAATAAATTTCAACATTTATGTAAATACATAAAAATGCACAGAGCTGAGTCAGTGCAACAGATATGAGGTTTTTCTTGCTGTAAAGCACACCTCCACACCGTCTTGGCAAGCAAGCGGTAAGAATAGTCTATAAAAACACACAAAAGGGCGGGCAGGCAGCGAGTGAGTTAAGTGAATTTCGCTGAAATATGAACTCGACGTGCCACTTTGCATAATTTATCTGCTCATGCTGCCAAAGCATTTCCGCCGCAGTCGCCAAGGCAGCAACGCTTTTTGCCTAACTTGCCGAAATGATTGCCCACTCACGGCAGGTGAGTGAGAGAAAGAGAGAGCGGTTGTGCAGGGATAAACATACATATTTACATGACACAGTTAAAGTTTGCATTTGCCATCGAGTGCTAGTTCGAGTTCTTAAGTAAAGCTGCCCCACACCCCAATGTGTGCAGCAGGCAAGGCAGCAATGGCGGCCGTCACGGCGTATGAGCAACGCGCAACTCGAAATTATTCATATTTAATGGCAAACACAAGTCGTGCAGCTGAATATTTTCCACTTTCGGCTAGTTCTGTTAGCAAAACAGGCTAATTTGAGCCAAATGCGATTTTGTGTGCGCAAAAAGTGTGCAGCTGACGCAAGCGGAAGTATTTTATTAGTGCAACTACAAATGTGCTCTGTGTGTGTGTGTGCCGGTGAGATGAAGCTAAGAGGAAGCGGTTGTCAGCGATAGTTGCAGGTGCTTCGTCTTTGCAAATTTTAAGCGAGAAAGTAAATGAGTTTGCAAAATGGCAAATTAAATGCTGCTGAAATATTTCTATGTTAAAAGCTTACATTTAGTAATAAAATGAAATTGTGAGTACTTGCTGTCAAAGAAACATTTTCATGGAAATTTTATTATGCGGACAATTGAAATAAATGCTGTTTGCTGAAATTTTGAAATTCTTGTTTTCGGATAATTTTATGACTAATTAGTCCAAAATGGAACAGACGAAAATTCTTCGAAGCATACTTAAGCGATCTATAAAACCTGACTATCGCCTTTCCTGCGCTTTCACGTTTTCAGTACAAACCAGACGTCCATAAAGCGCTAAACTAGACTGTGTATCAATACTATTAACCATAAATACCACATGCATCACTACTATTAACCATGAACAATAATCCATTGCAAATTTCGTGATTATATCTTGCCAACCAAAGAAGTTGTACATACAAGAACTTGATTCCGATCATTCAATTTGTATGGTAGCTATATGCTATAGTAGTCCGATCATAATAATTTCTTCAGATATTGCATTATTGAGATAGGCAATAAATTATGCCAAATTTCGCGAAGATATCTTGTCAAATAATTAAGTTTTCCATACAATGACTGGAATTTTATCGATTAATTTGTATGGCAGCTATATGCTAAAGTGATCCAATCTGAACAATTTCTTCGGAGATTGTATTATTCTTTTCTACTACATAGCACGCCAAATTTCTTGGAGATATCTCTTCAAATAAAAAAGTTTTCTATACAAGCAGTTTATTGCGATCGTTCAGTTTATATGGCAGCTATATGCTAAAGTGATCCGATTTCAACAATTTCTTGGGAGATTACACAATTGCTTTGGAAAACAAAACATGCCAAATTTCGTGAAGATATCTCTTCAAATGAAAAATCGAGTTATTCAGAAACCCTCATTTATCCTAATTCAAAGTTAAAGAGCAATTTATACTAAGTTAAATAATTGCCTGCAAAAGTAAATACCTTTTGTATCTTGAAGTTTGCGAGACTCCATCTTTGAGGCTCATTTGTCATGGAGTAATAAAAGCAGACTTTGATTCGCCAATCATTAGGGAGTACCGAATCGAACAAACCATATCAGATGCTCAAACCGACTGTCGGCATTCACTGTTTGAGTCATTCACAAAAGTAAAACTTTTCTAAAACCTAAAAATTAAACTTATTAGCATTGAATATTGCGGTTATTTCAGTTTTAGGAGATATTCACATACTCCCACGCATCGAAATCAACTCTCACTCTTTGCTGTTGCTTTCAAATATACATTTATTAGCAAGAGAGCAGCGCACAAAGAGAGCGAGCAGAAAAATGGCGAATGGATGATAGATAATAAGTATAACATTAGCTCGAATAAGAAACTTAGATATACTCTACATAAAGCAATAATACTTGTTAAATCAAGCAATTTTCTCGCACTTGCTCACACCTTCAGTTTACTACTTCCAAGAAGCATTATCTGCACTAAGCTGCACACGTGAGCTTTCGAGTCTAAAAGCGTTAATGGCTTGACTGCTTTCATAATCACTGACAGCGGCGCGTTGACAGGAACATGGCATAAACTTAGTGTGAGGATTATCGTGGAAGTGTAATACATGTAAGCTTTTCACACTTCGACAGCTATCCACTGAAGGTTATTGAAATGTGAACGTTAATGCAGTCAAAGTAAAACTACAAGATCGATAAATGGATACAAACTTAAGCTTAAGTAGTGCGAAATATTGGAATATATTTTGAATATGACTTTGACAGACAGATGGTTGAAAGCTTTGCGAATTATCACTTAGCAGCTTTTGAGTTACTTTTCGGCTGATTCCATTCTAATTGGTGTTGAAGTGAAGTAAAGGTTATGAAAATGTAAAAGTTGTGTGAAAGCTTTTGATTTCTAGAAATAGTGGTAGAGATGCAACTATAATAAATTACATAAAATAATATTTTACTTTATATTGATGTACTGACGAAGCTTCCCTCAGTCATATATGAATATTTTTTCTCTAATCTGAGCTTTTGTGTAAGCTCCATTTTTAATTTAATATAATTATGAGAGCTATCATAACAGCTTTCATTAAAACTTCATTTTTAATTAAATTGTATAAAATATGACGATATCAGAAAAAATTCTATGAGCTTTTATGATGAAAATGTGGAAGTTTTGTGAAAGTTTTTGATTTCTAGAAATAGTGGTAAAGATGTATGTAAATAAACAAAATATGACGATATAAGCTTTCATGGAAGATTTCTGTGAGCTTTTGTGAAAACTCAATTTTCATTTTAAGTTAAAGCAATTTAAAGGTATGAAAATTCATGAAAGACTCAACGAGTTCTCGTGAAAGCTCCACCATAAATTTAAGTAAACGCAATATATTGCTCTGAGCTTTCATGGAAGCTCGCGCTTTAAGTTTACCCAAATTAAAGTTATGAAACTTCATGAAAGACTTCTATGAATTTTGGTGAAAGTTCCAACTTTAATTTAAATTCACACAATATATTGCTCGGAGCTTTCATGAAAGCTCGCGCTTTAAGTTAACCCAATATAATGATGTGAGATTTCATGGAACATTTCAATCAGTTCTATCGAAATCTCCACCATAAATTTAAATTAACGCTAAATTTTCTGTGATCTTTCATGAAAGCTCGCGCTTTAATTCAAATAAACCACTTTTGAAATATTTACATATTTTTTAATCTAAATCACACTTGTTTCATTAACAAAATAGAAATTTATGTAGAAAATCAACTCAATTATAGTTTTAATTTCTTTAAATTTTGTTTTTAATGCTTTCACCCGAAATACTAATTTAAAATAAATTACCAAATTTGTAATCATTTTTCAAAAATCATTAATATTTGTTATTGCTGTTGTTGTTTTGGCTTTGACATGGCTATCCTGCCTGCTGGCGACATTTGACAACAATTTAATTGCAATCATCGGTTATTAGCACTGACCGTCGGCCAAATTAATTAGGCTCACACAAGCTCAGCCGCAGAAAATGACAAATGGCAGCGGGAAAATGAAAATGTAAGCACACAAATACATAAATATATATGTATATTCGGAAAAAAATAAGTATAAAGGGAAAATAATTGGCAAATTGTAGGAGGGAGTAAGTAAAACTCAAGCCAAATGTGTTGTGGTGTGAAAACCCGCTAACCATAGACAGCAACCAAATTGTAGATTCGGTTTAACCACAAACAGCGAGGTTGGCAATTATCGAAACCACGGGAGTATGTACATATGTATTACTAATAAATATTTATATACATATTTTTATTTATATATTTAAGGGAGAGGCTTCGATGCAGGAGATATGTATATAATTTTGTTGATGACTATAAGCACATATTTAAAAGAACGTTTTAATAGATAAAAGATAAAAAAATTGTAAAATGATATATTTTTTAGAAACTAAAATAATATTATTTTTTCTGCTCAATACAATATTGCTTGCTCAAGTGCCTTGAGGTCTTCTGAAAAACGCTTTTCTAAAGCAACATACATATGTATATGTCTGTATATACGCGAACTTGTCCTTCAGTTTTTTAGTCAGATATCTTGAACGTTCTTCTCCCTTTAAGGAGCTGATTATTTGTCTGTAACGCCGATATTGGTCGACTATAGCATATACCTGAACGATCAAAAAAGTTCTGGTATGGAAAACCTTTGTATTTCAAAAGGCATCTTCATGAAATTTGGCGTGGATTATTTTCCAAGCCAACGCTATAATACTTGGAGAAATTTTCTGAATCGGACCACTATAGCATATAGCTGCCATATAATTTAATTAATCAAAACCAAGCCCTTGTATGGACAACTTTTGCATTTCACGAGATATATTCACATAACTTGGTATGGATTATTGTCAAAGACGATGCTATAATCAGTAAATATATTTTCTACACCAGACAGCTGCATCATATGGCTACCATACAAACTGACCGATCGAAATTGGGTTCTTGTATGGAAGCTTTTTATTTGCGAAGGGAACGCCAGCTACGTTGCAGCAGAAGTTAACGTTGTTTCTTCTTACAGATATGCATTATAACTTTTGTCCATTTTAAAAAAATTAATTAAAAAAATTCTTACTTTACAAAGATTTTTGCTCCATTATATACCATCAAATACGCAAAATACACTTACGTATGTTTAAAAAGGTGTGATATGGACGTATTACAAATTTAATTGCAGCCGCAGTAGTAACAATAAAGCAAAATATGTTGCTGTAAGCACATACCATGTAGGAAAATTTTGGCGGTTTTGCGAGAAAAATATTCAAAAGGCATATTAAGCATAGAGGCTATTTAGATCGTTTGAAGTGAAAAAAATACATCTTGAATATATTGTAGAAAATCTGTAGAATTTTGATTTTAGAAAAAATTAAAAAATAAATCAAAATTGTATTAGATTTTGTTTTGTTTTTTAATTTTTTTTAATCAAAAAATATTTTTAATTTTCAATTATTTTTTTTTAATTTAATTACTTTAATTTTCAATTAATAATCTTTTTTAATTAAATTATTTTTACTTTTTAAACTCACAAACAAAAAAATATTTATAATTTTCACTAATTTTTTTTTAATTTAATTACTTTTAATTTTAAATTAATAGTTTTTTTAATTAAATAATTTTTACTTTTTAAAAATTTTGTTTTTATTTTGAAATTTTTTTTTAATTATTTTATTTTAATTACTTTTAATTTTACAATATTTTTTTTTAAATTTAATTAGTTTTAATTTTCAAATAGTTTTTTTTTTTTGATTTTAAAAAATTTTTTTTGCAATAAGTTTTTCCATGGAATTTTCATTTCACAAAAAATATTTTTCACTTTTATACTTTAAAAAAAAATTTTTTTAATACTCAGTCTAAAAAATGATATGTTAAGGCTGCCCAAAACAAATTTTTGGAACAAAATGATTTTTTTTAATTCATATAATTTAATTTTTTTTTACATTTAGTTTTTTTATGGTTCATATAATTTATTATTTATACAGTTTATGAGTATAAAAAATACAAATAAAATTGATATAAATATTTTTTATTATTTTATTTAAAAAAAAATCGCAACTTTTCACTCCATTCCTATGGGGTCTTAATGTATATAATTGGAAGCAGTGTTTGCATTTGATACGCGCATTTCACATGTCTGTGTGAGTTTCTGTTTGCCATTTTCGCGCGTGTAAATTAAATTTTTAATTTATCCGCAACTGTGAATTATAAACGCGCACACATACACACACACCTATGTGTGTCTGTTTGCAAAGGAATTTAATATAACATACTTGCACTTCAGTTCATTGTTTGCATACAAACAAATTATTTCGTTGTGTGGTGTATTTACTTTGTTTTTTACTACTGTTGTTGTTGTTGCTGGCACAAAAGGAATTTTAATTACTACGCAATTAAGTCGGCTGCAAGTGCATAAAAAAACTACAAAAAAGAATGCCAAAAAAGGAAATATTCGAAAATTAAAAAATAAAAAATCGTTGAAACAATTAAAAGCGTTAAAAAAAATTAAAAAAAAAATATCAAAGCAAATTTCAAAGCGTAAAAATTTAATTTTTTGATGTGGCGAAGGATGAGCAGTCGCATTGAGGGATTAGGCGCAGATTATAGCCGATAAACTGCTGTACTAGGAACAATTATCAAGCCATTGTTTTCATTTAAGCGATATATACATATATACATATATATGCATATGTTCAATTTGCTAGTTTGATTTTGTATATATTTCTTGAAAAATAGTTAAATAAGCACTGCTATCCGCACTTGTCTAACACGCATAAGAAACACTAAATTCATTCCACACGTTACTCATACGCAACGTAGCACCAATTTGTAGGCTTTAAATGAAGGTAGTTAAACGACAGTATTTCAACCATAAATATGCTAAATGATTAGCAAACACTAACTTCGGTGGAACCGACGTCATAATACCCTTCACAGTTGAATTTCTTATAGCGTGAAATGGTATAAAATAACTTTATCGTGCTTTTGAACGGTTAGTATGTATGGCAGCTATAAGCTATAGCAGTCCGATCTATAAAATTTCTACGTTGATTACACTACTGTCTTGGAAAACAGCTCTTGTAAAATTTCATGAAGATATCTAGTCAAATAAAAAAGTTTTCCATACAAGCACTTTATTTCGAGCTTTCGGTTTGTATGGCAGCTATATGCTATATCGGTCTGATTTTTACAGTTTTATTAGAGACTGTATTGCTGCCTTCGATAATAATAAATTTCCCAAATTTCGTAAAGATATCTTGTCAAATGCAAAAGTTTCCCATACAAGAACTTGATTTTGATCGATCAGTTTGTATGGCAGCTATGTGCTATAACGATCCGATCTGAACAATTCCTCGGATATTTCGTTATTTTCTTAGCTAATAAGTCATGCCCAATTTCGTAAAGATATCTCTTCAAATGAAAAAGTTTTCCATACAAGCACTTTATTTCGAGCTTTCAGTTTGTATGGCAGCTAGATTCTATAGTGATCCAATTTCAGCGATTTCGAGAAGTGAGCAGCTCCTTTGAAGGAAATGGACGATTGCAAATAAATCAGGCATGATCTGGAATGGTTTTACTCAAACCTCCCAAAAAGTAAGCAATACAATTAACATTGAAGCTTGGTTTAGACTCATTATTATTTAGATAATGAGTGGCGAGTTCGGTACTAAATCAAGGAGACAAGCACAATATTTTACTCTTAGCCCTTCACTAAGATAGCTTTAAACCTTAAAGGTCTTGAACTATTACAGAATTGTTTGGCAGTCTCATTGCTATACCACAATCAAAAAAAATTTTAGAATTTTTTCATCCAGATTGGCAGATTGTCTGATTTGGATATTTTATGCAAACTTCGGAGAAATTTTAGTACGTAGTGCAGAAATCTTCTTTTGGGAGCATACAAATTACGATTGCTTTCTTTTGTCGCCATTGTTTTGAAGGGAAATGCTGGAAAAATTAAAAATTATCTGGAAAACTTTAAAGCGATAGAGTTTGTATATACATAGTTGTTGTCTATTAGGAGCCCTCAGCAAGGCAAAAAAAATTCATTGAACATCAACATCTAAGTTGTCTGATATATAACGAGTTTTTTTATCATCACTTTTTGATTCCCCGTCCGGGGACAAGGCGAAGCTTTACCTGAAGCATCTTTGCTTTCGTACTCTAGACATATAAAAAAAATTATTTTTATCTTTCCTATCAAAATTTGGCGTTTTAGCTGATTTATGACGGGCCTGGGGCACATTTCGTAGACGAAGGTTTATTTTTTTTATTTTCATCTTCAAGAATTTTTGCCTTCACAAACTTCATTATGAATGTCTAAGTAAAGGAAGATCATCTCTCAAACGAAACCTAACTTAATCCACCACAAACTTGATTCTTTTGTTTCGACGTATTCCATGCTCAAATCTATCCCATCAAACCAACGAAAAGGTGTATCAAAGTGTCTCAACTCTCAAAACGAAGCAACAGCAGTGCACTTTTGCCTTTAATGAGTTAATTCCACGGACAAAATTCCAACAAAAGTACAATAAAAACAACGTGTATATGAAAGAACAGTAGCAACTGCGCTCGAGCTGCTTATAAGCGAATCAAAATCGAAATGAAATGAATTGAAAAGTATTCGAAATAAATGCGCATTCCGCATGAAATATGCAACAGCAAGACGATGATAAAAAAGAAAGTAGTAACGGGGAAGAGAGGAGAAGAAGAAAAAATAACAATCAGCCAATATGTGCTTCATTTGAAGTGGTAAACGAGCGAATGCTGTTAACTGACAAAGCAGAGTATAATGCCAAAAAGCAACAGCAAAGCGGCTGATGAGTAAGTTGAGGCGCAAAATCAAAGCATTAACAGGTTATGCTTGTGTGTGTGTATGAAAGGCTGTGTGTACGCTTAATTGAATTTCGTAAATTGAGCATATGGAAATGGCGGAAGTCGCACTTTTGTGTTACGCGCTCGCTGAGAGGAACAGAAGAAATGATGGATGAAGAAATAAAATGCGGGAAAGTTTATTTATGCAGAAATGGCAATGCAAATATTCGTATGTAAATCTGTGCAACATGGCAAAATATTAAAACTAATAATTTAAAAAAAACGAATATTTTTTAAAATTTTTTTAACTTATTGTTTAAGTGTTATTTTATATATTATTGTTTTCTTTTATTATTTTTTATTTTACTATTAGCATTTTTCCCTCAAAAAAATTAAAAAATAGTAAATTTTTTTTATTTATTATTTTCAATATTGATTTTTTTTGTTTATAAATGTTTTTCAGCAAACTTTTTTTTACTATTTTAAATAATTTTTGTTTTGTGTATCTTTTGTATAATATTTTCATTACTTTTCAATTTATTAACTAATTTTTTTCCATATGCAGGAAATTTTTTTTTATTTTTTATTTTTTATTTTTTTAGTTTTTTTTGCATTTATTTTATTATTAGTTCTTTTTTAAATTATATTTTGTTTCACTGTGTTTTAGTTAGTTCTTTTTTCAAATATTTTTTTCTTTTTAATAATTATATGTATTTTATTACTATTATTTTTTTATTCGAATTCTCTATGTAAAAATATATATTATATTATATATTAATTTATATATATGTATGTACATAAAAATAACAAAGTTAATATTTATTTATACACACAATATTATTTTTTACATTTTAAATTATTATTTTTATTTGATTTTTTTTTTTTTTTTAATTTTTTATATAAATATACGTCAGATTTATTCATTAAACATTTTTTTTTTATTTCTTTTTTCTTCAAAGGAAAGGAAATTCCTAAATTACTATTTTAAAATTTTCAGGTTTTTAAATTTTTCCTTATTCACATATGTACATATATATTTATTGTTGGTCTTTAGAGAATATATTTTTCTATTTGATATTATTACTACTTTATTCAAATTTCGTTATAAATTATTGTTATTTTTTATTTATTATTATGCTTTTTAATATTTTTTTTAGTTTATTTTTACATTTTTTTAGTTTTTTTCAGTTTTTTTTACTTTTTTACCATTATTTCAAGTTTTTTATTTTTGAATATATTTTTAATAAATATTTTTTTGCTTCATTTATTATCAATATTTTTTTCAATTACATAAAATTTTTATATTTTTTAATTGTGTTAAAATTTTTTTATTCTAATAAATATATATTACTTCAGTTAAAAAAAATCATTATTTTAAATTTGTTTCTTTATTAAATATACATTTTTATTATTATTTACTCCTTTTAGTTTTGACAAGTATTTTTTATTGTTTTTTTTTCTTCAAATGCAATATGGAGAACTGTAAATTATTTTTAAATATTTTTTTTATTTGCTATTATTATTTATTGTATATATATTTCTTAAGTTATTTATCTAAATATCTTCTACTTAATTTATTTTATTTATATTGATCAGTTTTTTATAAGTAAATAAAATTTAATAAAATTAAAAAAAATTAGTAAAATTAGTCAAATAAATTTTATTTATTAATTTTTCCTTCAAATGCAAAAAACTTCATATTAATGTTTATTTTATTTTTTTATAATATTTTTTTTTATAATAAAGTCAAATTTACCTTACATTTTGTAATATTTTTTTCCAATGTATGCGTATGTGCTGCAATCACTCTGTGGCATGTTCATTTCAATTTCAATAAAATGAATATTTATCAACTCTTTCTCTTCTGCATGCCTCTGTTCAGCTGTCTCTTATTCTTAGCTGCGGTGAACTCGCCGCTCTGGTAGGGGGCTCGGTGATGTGTGAACGGAAGCATAAAAATTTAATAATGAAAATCTGCGTTGAAATCTTACAACAATGTCGAGCGCTGACTCATAGCCTATGGGAATTCATTTGTAAGCATTCAAGCGTGTGTCTCTATGTGTGTATGTATTCTCCTGGGTAGCGTCGTGCTTTTTTCATTTTCATTTATGTTGGAACTGATTTGCAGCCGCATGCAGCGCATTAAATGTGGCCACCCTATCGCTGCTACATTTATCAGTTGCAAGCTGCAGAAAGATATCAAAACAAAAGCCCTTCGGTAATACTATTGTGAAATTAAGGAGAAGCGCCCGCTTGCACACACACACACACACATCTATTGTTGTATTTTATGTAGAAAATTTGTGTGCTGGTGTTGGTTTCATATTTTAATTAAAATCTCGCTTTGCATACTTTTCCATGTTCAGCAGCTCACTTGCTATCTGCTTGGCTTTTGTGATTTTATTTCATTTCATCGCTTTGATTGTTATTAGTTTTTCCATTATTCGAAAATCAGGTTAAAGTCGTTCAAGTATAAAGCAGCACAAAACCCATGTCAGTTGCAGCCAAATTTTATTTGTACCTTCAGTATGTACACCTGTGTGCATTTATCTTTGAAACCGATTCGGGGGAAATTTTTTTTTAATTTATCTCATTACTCTTGAAGTATAATTTAAAAAATATGGTCTACATTTAGGCGTTATTTTCAGCGAAGACACATACCATATAGCTTACAAGTTATCTCAAAAATATAACTAGATCTCGATAGTTTGAAAGAATCAGGGAAATAGTTAACCGGCTCGATATCAATAAAAGTGTATAAAACCTTGAAAACTAAACTGTTTTTTTAGCGAAGTCGCACACCTTATAATAAAAACTACATAGTGAAATAGGTTCAGTTGGAATCAAATTGATTAAATTAAAATATTTCGGGTGAATAAATACCTGTGTCGGTTTTACAGACTTAGCATATGAATTAGTGTTTACTAAGGCTGAAAAATAAAAATTAACCTAAAAATGTTAGCAAAGTCGCACGCCTTATATACGTATATTCAAACAATTTATTTAAGATTTTAGCTTCAGATTATTAACTATTATGCTTAAATGAAATTTCTTTAAAGGAAAAGTGTTAAGAAATTTAATATGTTATAAAAAATTTAGAATACTTAACCGTGTTAGTACAACACCTGAGCATTATTTTAGCCAAGATGTCAACCAAATAATCTTAATTTCAAAGGAAAAGCTAATTTTATAATATTTTAGATAGAAAAAATCTTTAACTATTAATTAACTGATGAAAAATATAAAATATAATAAATCACAACATCTCACTTTGTTTCCACTTTAGCCAAGTCTTGTACCATTTTTTAGACTTTGGAGGAAAAAATTTGATTATTTCTAGTTTTGTTTTAGACTAAAGAGGAAAAAATTACTTTTTTTAAGTGTTTAGCTATAATAAAACACGGAAACTTTTAATTTTATTAGCATTCCTCCCTGTATGATCATTTCAAGCCATTTAATTTCTATGTTACCGAAGTCAACCACCAGTTTCTCGACAAGGGAGAAAACAATTAACATATTTCTAGTATTTAGTTGTACTAAAACAAAGAAACATTCCACTTTATTAGAATACTTCGACTATTTTATAATAATATGTCACTTAATTTCTATCTTAGCGAAGTCACGCACCAGCTTTTAGACTTAAGAGAAAAAATTTACATTATTTCTTATTTTTCATTGAACTAAGACGTGAAAATATTTAACTTTATTAGCAACTCGTTATATTTTGCTAACAACTGAAAAGAGTTTTTCCTTCGGGCTCGTGGGTGGCTAAGTTGTTGTAAAAAACTTCAATAAAAAATTTAAAAATTCTTTTCAAGTTCAGAAAATAACAAGGAAGCGCAGTGTGTTTAAGATATAACATTAGAACACCAACTACTTGAGACTTAGAACCATAACTGAACGCTATATGGGCTTCTGAAAATTTTTTGGACCTACTTGAAAAAAGTTTGGAAATGAGACTACTTAACTTGCAACTGCTCATTTCGTCGTAATTAAATATTGCATTAATTTTACTTTTACTGCTTCAGCATGAAAATATTATTGTTAATACTGTTATTGATCAACAAGCCTTATTAACTGCGCGCTGAAATGTATGCTACACTTTTCGAATGCTGTTTTGCATTAATTATTTACGCTGATCAAATTTCTCACGGGCATCATTAACTCAAAATATATACAATAGTATACTAAAATCCTCCCTTTCGCTCGCTTCTACAGTTCTTTCCACCAATTACATATTTTATGAATATTTAATTTTGTGTTTGAACTAACTGCTTGCCTTAAGCTTTCTTTTTCAACTCGCCACAATTAACTTTCTAAATTGCTAACAACATTCGACACTTTAACTTTCCACGCTAGTCATGCATATTTACTGTTATGAGCTACGCAGTGTAGTTTTGCTCATTAATAAGCGAAAATGCCGTTAGACAAATTTGTTGCACACCACTACAACTCCAAATAGTTTAACAAATGAGCAGTTAATGTACATCTAATTGCAACTTAATTAACAAAAATATGCTGCCAGCAAGGAAAACACAGCTGTTGATGCTCGGAGCGATACACGGCCTGGCCAAACTCACGCGCACTCACACAAACACAGCCATATATAGCCATAAATGAAACAATAGGCAGAAGCTGCGTGGAAATAAGTTTCATGATACTGGTTATAGTTGTTGTTGTATATTTTTTGTTATTGTTGTACCTTTTTTCTCCTTGCAAATATTGTGGCGGTTTCACTCGCTATTGTTCAGTGCCTTTTTTTGATTTTGGGTCTTAATACAACTTCCTTGCATACATACAGGCGCACAATTGTCTCTTTTTCCTTTTTTGGACTTCTCTCTTTTATCTTACCTTATCTATGCATTCTTTTGTCTGACCGCAGATTAGCATTTACATTTTGCGCAAACAAATCTCAAATAACTTTTTTGATTTATGTGGAAGCGTTTATCATTTGTGGTCACAACGCAGTCAGCACTCAGAAATAAGTACAACAAAAATATAAAAAAAAAATTAAAGAAATGAAAAAGCATAAACTTCAGCTGTAGCGAAACTATTATACCCTTCATAGATATACTCCTTATAGCTTAAAAGGGTATAAAAAGAAATTGATCTTAATTTAGAACGCTCAGTTTCTATGACAGCTATATGCTATATTTGCCCGATCTGAATAATTTTTCGGGATTTGGTAGCATTGCCTTGAACAATGATATATGTCAAATTTTGAGCAGATATCTTCTGAAATGAAAAAGTTTTCCATATAAAAACTATATGTGCATTGATCAGTTCGTATGGCAGCTATAAGCTATAGTCAACCGATCTGAAAAATTTCTTCGGATATTGTATCGCTGCTGCAGGCAAATCTTCGTGCCAAATTTCGTGAAGATATGTCTTGAACTGAAAAAGTTTTCCATACAAACACTTGATTTTAACGGGCAGTTTGTATGGCAGCTATATGCTATAGTGATCCGATCAGAACAATTTCTTCGTAGCTTATACCATTGAAATAGGCAATAACTCCTGCCAAATTTCTTGAAGATACCTTTTAAAATGAAAAATTTTTCCATATAAGGGTTCGATGTTTGTCGGTTAGTTTGTATGACAGCTATATCTTATAGTAGTCCGATATCGAAAGTTCCGACAAGTCAGTTGCTACTTGTGAAGAAAAGGAGCTGAGCTAAATTTCAGATCGATAACTTAAAATCTCAGGCACTGGTTCGCATATATACAGCCAAAGCGAGAGGGGACGACTTAATAGAGTCTCAGGCGTTTCCTTCTAACTGTAACCTGTTCAGGGTATAAAAACCAAAAGGCTGCAAAACTGCAAACACAAAGTACGTTGGCAACACTCACACCCCAACCGCAGCTAACTAAAACGCTTAGTCAAAATGCTTTCCAAAAAGCATAAGCCACAAAAGAATTATGCTATAAGTGCTCAGGCGCCTAAGCGTATGCAAAATGAAAGAATAAATCAAAAAAATTCCGAAACATATTTTTTGAACAATTTTCTTGCTGTCATACAAAGTAAAATCCCAGATTACGGTGTGGTGATAAGCAACTTTATTAGGTTTTAATTTAGTCCATCAGGTTGCTTAGTGCTTAATGCGCACTGCTCAAGCGTGATGAGTGCTCAAAGTGAGCTTTTTATGTATGTATATATGTTTAAGTGAGTATGTCCATGGGTTCGCGTGTACGTGAAACTGTCACTAGCAGACCGACAGTGCGAGCAAACATCTGCACATATGCATTTAACTCTTCACAACTCATCTCTAATTTATTATATATGCGATTATGGTTCTTTGCAAGGCACAAAAATACACCCACACACGAATAAAAACACACACACATAAACAAATACACCTATAAACCGACTAACGCACATTAGTATGGGTCTACCTTCAAGTTCAACCGCATTTGAGCGCTTCGTTTGTGTGTGCATAACGCTGCCACGTTTCATTAAATCCGCTTCAGAGACACACACCTCCACACATACAAACGCAGACATATGTATGTCACACACATATTTGCACTCAAAGCCATACATACATTCATGGCATAGTGACATATGTGTGGGCCGAGCGTCTGGTCGCCGGCGTTGTTGCGCATTCAAGCGGATTTGTCCAGCTTAACAAAATTGTCTGCAGCTTAGCTATTTCGTTTGGGTGGCCGTAGAAAAAATGCTGCCACTGCTGCTGCTCGCCAACCAAGCGGCTAATGGTTGTCTGCAGTTCATCAGTTGCAGATTTGCAACCGCTCTCCCGATCTCAGGCTCGCTCTTCTACCTTGCCAAGTTTAGTTGTCATATATTTGCTTTCGCTATGGATTTAGCATTTTTTCTACCAACTGGCTCTAAAATATTGTGGCATGCCACATTTTGGAGATTTGTCTGCTTTTGCTGTTAAATTTTTGTGAGTGGGTAGGAAGTAGCGCGAGGCTTAATTGGTCATTAAAAGAGTAAAAACTTCACATGAAATAAAAATCTAAAAATATTATTTACTTTATAGATATGGAGTTATATACATTAGTGTTGGTCGATTTACAAGAAAGCCAAAAAATTATAAAAATCCCGTTTGCGTGATATGCTCTACGGATCATGCTGAACAACTTTGTCAAAGAAATTATGGATCTAAGTCAGGTTTCGGGTCAGCAATTTTTAAGGCGAAGCTTTTTAGAATTATAAAAATGTTTTCGTGCGTTTTTGAGATATCCGAAAGAACTTTAATACGTAGGTGAGTTTTGATATTCTATTGATTATTTGTGGGCATCGGCCAGAACGGACAATTATACCACTTATCTTCCATACAACCAATTATTAAGATTTTTAAATTTCACCTTAAAAACCGCCTATTCGAAGTCGGTTTAGACCCATAGTCTCTTGAGAAATGTTCAGAATGATCCCTAGAACACCGGATGCTTTTATAGCAATGTGAAAATGAGTGAAGTCGGACAACAACATCGTCTACCTCCCATACAACACAATTTTAATTCCGCCACCTTACGGTATAAATTAAGCACCAAATAGTGTTATGCTTAATCAAGACTAAAATCGATCATAAACGGATCATAATTGTTGAAACCCATAGATACCGAATATATGGCCTAAGCGCCTATAGCTAAATTTATTATCGGTCAATCTGTGATATATTATTAAAATTTAGAGAGAGTCCTTTCCCTGTATGCCGTATGATTGTCGGATGTGTATGTTAATCTGCAAGATTTCTCTATGAAATTCATAGAAACTCTTTTTCCAGTAATAATATATCAAAAACCCAAGAATGGATTAAATCTGGTGTAGTCTTCATACACATATGCCATCGATTTTTCCAGTCCTCGAAACACTTTTCAAAAGCAGTGTTTGAAACGGCCTTTAGCTTCTACGGCAAATTCTATTTTATCTCTTCGATCAACTGAAAACGGGTTCCACACAGCGGCAACAACAGTTTGGGGAAACCAGAAAAAATCACACAGAGCCAAATTTGTTGAATACGGTCGTTGATCGATGGTATTCGTAGCGTTTTTGGCCTTAGATTCGATCACAATCGTAGCTCGATGCGATGGTCTATTATCATCGTGTAAAATCCATGAATTGTTTGTTTTTCCACAATTCCGGCTGTTTGCGATGGATTTTTTCACACAAACGCCTTCATACTGCCAAATAGTACTCCTTATTAACCGTATGTCTCTACAGAACGAATTCAGGATGCACCAAACCACGAAGATCGAAAAAAACAATGAACATCACCTTGATTTTTGAGCGGTTTTGGCGTGGTTTTTTGGTTTCGACTCGGTTTTTCCCTCCATTTTAATGATAGTTGACTTGTTTGCATGTCAAACTCATATGCCTATGTCTCATCAGCAGATGTAATGTTCTTCATGAGTGTGGGAACGGAATTCGCACGATCTAGCATATCCAAAGAGACCTCTTTACGGTACTCTTTTTGAAAAAAAAATTCAGCTTTATCGGGACGAGTTGAGCAAGAACGCGTCTCATACTAAAAATATCTACCAAAATCATTCGAAAGGACACGCGAGAGATACCGAGTTCACTTGTCAGCTCTCTTGCCTGACAAAATTTGGTTAGAAATACTAAAACTGCGACTGTAAAGTGCAATGCAATTATCTGTTTATTAGATAAATCGATTTGTGCAGATAGCAAGCCTTGCCACAAGTCACCGCTAAATAAATTAGCTTGAAATTTGATTTCGAAAAACCATAAAATAACAATGCGGAATTGTCAAATAATAATGTTAGCAATAAAACTTGATTATCGAAGTCAATAATGCAATACTACAGTCATCCAATAACAGAAAAATATCGAGGGCGGCGCCCCTAAAAGCAGGCAAAACGTTCATATATAACTAAACAAGTTTGAAGGCACACATGTTTGTAGGTATGTATACTACACAACTTAAATGACTGTCCTCAAGTTGAAAAGAAATTTTCTTATTTATTTAATTTTTCTAATAAAACTACTGTTATTATGTAGACTATATTGTGACTGCACATATGTTCGTATGACAGCACAACTATACTGAACACTTTTTGTATCTTCTCCTAAGTAAAGACATTCCCATTATGCTTATTTTGAAGTTCAGGGCGAGCGCCGAGTCACTCAGTCAATCACTTATTCATTCATTCACTCACTCAGCACTATGGCATCAAGCCGCCAACGAGTCAATGAAGTCAATACAAATGCCGATACAAATAACAAAAGGTTCGCAAAATAATAACAACGAGGGCAAATGTTGAAAACTAGGCACTTACGAGTCCTTCAATGGCACAATAAACGAGCAATAAATGGCAGCGGGGCATATGTATATAGGTATGTGTGTATACTATGCAGTATTTGTGATGTCCTGCCATAAAAAAAGGCCAGCGGCGGTGTTGGTTAGTTGACTTGACAGAGCGGAAGCGATGACTGCCAATTGTTGTACATATGTATGTGGGTATCTTGTTTTGTTGTTGTTTTCATTTTGTTGTTATAAATAAGCAATTGAAATTTTGTATTACTTGTGAATTGGAGCGGAAATGAAGACGAAGGATGCTATGAAGATTTGAGGAAGAGAAAAGGGCTGAACTATGTCAAAACTTGATGCTGAAAAATCATTTATCAAATGACTGATAAAACGGCAGAATTATGTTATAAGCTTGAGCTATGAAATGAAATATCTGAACCGCTTTTCATTATGTCAAATTGTGTCAAAATCAACGACACTAAGCTGACAATAATAAAGGCTCTAGAAACTTTTTCAAAATGCAGTCAACTGATTTGAATTAAGGTTTTACAAAATATCATAAAATACAAGCGAAATTAAATGACAACCATTTTCCGTTGATTTGACTACAATTGTCATTATGAAAACCAGCATATAATTCTGTGGTCGAAAGATCTCTCAAGGTCTTTACTCGTAACAGAAATATATATCAAACATCATATATATAATGTTATAGGCAGTTGATAGGTTTACCAACTCATGCGCGACATATACAAGTGTCAAATTATGTCAAAATCAATAACGCTAAACTGATAATACTAAACGTTCAAAAAATTTCTTCGAAACACAATCAAATGAGTTGAATTTGAGATCAATAAAATATCATAAACCACAAGAGAAATAAAATTTTCCACAAGTTTGACCATGATTGTCATCAAATTTGACAACCAGTGTTTAATTCTGAGATCGAAATATCGCTTAAGTTGGTTGCTGGTAATATTAGAAATATATTTATATTCAATATATACATAGTTTTTGCTACAAGCAGTTGACAAATTTGGAGATTTATCAGTGATTTATATATGTCAAAATCAATGTCACTAAACTGACAATAGTAAAATTTTAAGAAACATTATCAAAACACAGCATATTGAGTTAAATTTTACGGCAAAATATATCATAAGATGCAAGAAAATTTAAATGATAACCCTTTTCCACTAGTTAGACTTAGATTGTCATTAAATTTGACATCCAGTGATTAATACTGGGATCGAAAGATCACTCAAGTTGTTTGCTTGTAGTATTATAGTATATATTTATAGACAGCATATATTTTTTTGCTAGAGGCAGTTGAGAAGTTTATAGATTTATGAGCAGTTTACAAATGTCAAATTATGTCAAAATCAATGACAACCATTTTCTACTGGTCTTACTAGGGTTTTCGTTTAATTCGACAACCACTGACTAATTCTGAGATCTCAAGTTGGTTGCTTATTATATTGGGAATATATTTATAACCAGTATAAATTTTTTGCTACAGGTAGTTGACAAATTTATAGATTTATGAGCGATTTATATATGTCAAATTATGTCAAAATCAATGACGCTAGGCAGTCAGGAATAAAAACACAAAATATCAGAACATAATATTGATTGCACGACGACTGTCATTAAATTTGACATTATGAATAGTATACCTTATAAATGAACTGCATTGATCTTAACAATTTAATGATAAAAAATATGTCAGTAAAAGGATAATTCATTGCGACTCTAGATAACGTAGACCAATGCCGCAATCTTTAAAACTTTCACGGAGATAATAGCAGAATAAGTAACTGCTGGATTGAGGGAAGAATGCACGGTTCACATTATGTCAAACTCAACGGAAAAAACTGACAATATTAAATTCTGACGAAATTCGCTACCGCTATATTAAAGATAATATTTTTATATATTTATTTTTATTTTATTATTTACGTGTGGAGTGTAAACATTAATATTGTCGTGTATGTCATTAATTTTGACATTACAAAAAGGTACTTAATAATACTCAGTGAATGTGAAAATTTTAGGCATTAAAATATCTCAGTACGCTAACGAAAAATACAGCAATCAGCGAAGCTTCAGAAAAACATATTCTAATACAGCCATTTTCAAAACGTTCAAATATATGACTTCAATAATGTCAGAAATATGGCACCACTGGCAGAAACTGTACAATACTTTACAACAGCATTGCTTTTAGTATGTTTTACCATCAAACTAAGAGTTTTCGTCCCTTCTTTTAGCATAGTCCGATAGCTTCCTTCGTTTTAACCAAATCTGACATTTTAGATACCGAAAACATCATTTTGAAAACTAGCCTACAAATAATACCATTTGTATTACTTATGCTTTTCCTAAGCACGTGCAATTAAAAGGAGCATACATTTAGGCGACTTGTGCTTTTAGCTCATTATTTCTCTCCGTGCATTCTACACTTCTCAAAGGGTTTACTAATTCGTTTGAAGAAGCAATTTTTGCCTTTAGTTAAAATAATTCAAGAAAAAATCTATAGCAATTCACCAACGGCATCAATTAAATTTTCTATGCAGCTTTCATTTGATAATGCATACAATTAGGCGCCCTACTCAATTTCTGCGCGTTTTAATGACTGATAAAGGCTAGTTTAATTCTAAAGCGGTTAGTGAGAGTAAAGTAAATGCCAAACCATGAGTGAATACCCAAAATGGTTTATTTTAGATCATTTTAATAAGCTATACGATGATTCGAAAGCACACAACTGTAAAAGCATACTTTTAGGGGATTTTTTTTTTTTTTTGCTAAAATTATTAAACTGAAGACTTGTTATATAAGCTTATGCTTTTCTTAGTGTTTTAGGCGGTTCGACCAGTAAAGAAAGCAAAATCGATTGTCTTCTCTCAGACTTCATTATATATTTGGCATGAATCTGTAGTTACTTCAAAATAATTTTTTAAGGGAACCTCTATGGCGACACTGATTCTAGCGCTAGGGATCATATATATATTACAACATCGCAAAATTTTGTCTAACTTTTTTTTTGCTTTGTCCTACAAAACTATGAAAAATATATATCCCTTTTCAAAACCACAAGCCATGTTTTGGCATCAATAATCTAACTTAATTGTGTTACCGACGTCACCGCAAATTGACTTATTTCAATCAAATGCCAGCAACATACCACTGGCAACAATGCAAAGGAAAACAGCCGGATAAATGTCAAAATTTTCCGCTGAACCTCTCAATCTTCATTGACAAGCTCATAAGGATTTGTGTGTGCGCGTTTGTGTGTTTTTAGGCATTTTTATTTCAATCCAAAATGACCCCGCTTGTCAAGCAGTACATCCGCTATTTTGCAACCGACATGCGAAAGGACACGTCCGGCAACATTTGGCCAACTGAGACACACACACACACACATACGCAGACAAAAGTTTTGATACAATGGCCTAACGCTAGTTACAGGGTTCGGCTAGAAATACTATTTATTGCCATTGTAAAGTCAAGTCAGTTGGCTTTCCGGCCGCCAACAACAACTTTACAGCGAACTGGCTGTGATAACAAACAATGGCGTGGCGCAACAGTGCACATTGATGTGGGTCAGCGCTGACAGCACTCGGCAACAGCACGCAATGCAACGCTGATTGATGCGCCGTGGGGCCCAGCGATGACATTCAACTAAATGAAAATGTTGGCGGCATGTAGTGCTGGAAAAACAGCTAACAACAACAAGAAAGCAAAAAAACGAGAAAAGAAAAAATGCAAGCATCATTAAATGAATTGAGCAGTGCGACCCGGTGAACTGGTGAACTGGCAGAAATAAAATGCCGCCGAGTGACAGTGATAACGGAAAGTCAGCGCACAACAAATAACTGTATGCCTGAGCGGCTCAGGACTTTTTCGTAACTGACATAAAAGCGAGAGCGGACTGAAAGAGGTGTGTTGGGTGTACAGTTTGGCGGCCTACAGTAGCCGTTTCCGCTGCCGCTGACAGTCATTGGCGAAAATAACAAACCAACAATGCCAGTTGCTATTTTTAACAACGAACGGATAACGCACGTTGCAAACAGCGAACAACAAAAACAAAAACTTGGAGATAACATGGAAAATGTGGTTTTGGAGTTTCAGTGCCCTTATGATTGAAGAGAGTTTTGGGAATATTTTTGCATTTTGCGATCGGAGACTGGGATAGGGAGACTGAAAAATATTTTCATTTTCATATTTTTTTAATTTCTCATTTTTAATTCTAATTTGAATTTTCAACTTAATTTTAACTTAATTTCAAGTTTAATTTAATTTTAATTTTAAACTTAATTATTAACTTCAAATTTATTTTTAGTCTTAATTTCAATTTTAATTTCAAATTTAATTAATTTTTAGTTTTAATTTAAGTTTTCATTTTTAATTTTAATTTGATTTTTAATTTTAATTTAAAATTTAATTTATTTTAGTTAGATTTTAGTTTTAATTTTTATTCCAATTTTATGTTTAATCTTAATTTTTATTTCAAATTTATCTGTAATCTTAATTTTAATTACAAATTTAATTTAATTTGAGTTTTATTCTAAGTTCCCATTTTTAATTTCAATTTGATTTTAATTTGATTTTAATTTTAATTTTAATTTTAATTCCAATTGTGTATTTAATCTTAATTTTAATTTCAAACTTAATTAAATTTGAGTTTTAATTGCAACTTACGTTTAATTTTAATTAATAACTTTAAATTTAAATTTAGTTAGTATAGTATAATTTATTTTTTTTAATTTTGATCTTAATTTTAATTATTAAATATTGGATTCATTTTTGAACAAAGATTTTGGTTAAAATTAAAATTAAAGTTATAATTAAAGTTAAGATTAAAATAAAAATAAAAACAATTAGAATTATTATCAAAGTTAAATTTAAATTTTATGTATAACTTTTAAATTTATTTATAACTTTGAACTTAATTTTTGTAATAATTTTAGTTTTAATTTAAATTATAAATTTTCTATTTTTAATTTAATGTAATCTTAATTTTAGTCAGAACTTTTATTTTAATTTCAATTTTTAAAACATTTATAATTAATCTTAATTTTAATTATCAAATTTTTAATTTAATTATAAATTAAATGTTAATTTTAATTTTTGATTTAATATCTTTTACTTTACTATTTTTATATACACACTTATATTTCGTTACAATATTTTCTCTAAACATTTTAAATTATTATTTTTTTCCTTAAATATCATTTTTAAAATTTTAACTGTATATTAATAAAATTTTAAACGCATATTTGATTTTAAATTAAAATCTAAAAAAAATTTTTAGAAATATTTTGTATGCTTTTATAAGTTTTAATTTTTAATTTTAATTTTCAACTTAATTTTAATTTTAATTTTTAATTAATTTTATAATTTTAAAATTAAATTAAATTCAATTTTAATTTCAATTTCATCTTTAATCTTAATTCTAATTTCAAATTTAATTAAATTTGAGTTTTGATTGAAATTAAAATTAAATTTAATTTAGAGCTTTAAATTTAGTTTTGATCTTAATTTTAGTTAAAAATTCTTACATTTAATTTTAGTTATAACCATTATTTTAACTTTGATTTAATCATAATCTTTAGTTTTTGTTCATTTTATTTTAATTAATAAATTTTAGAATAATTTTTAATTGAATTTTAATTTTTAAATTAAATTAATTTTTTTTATTAATGTTAATTTTTATTTCATATAATTTTTAATGTATCTCTTTTAGTGTAAGAATTTTACACACACACGGCTTTGAATTTTAATCTCAATTTTAATTATGACTGTAATTTTAATTAAATTATAATTAATAAATTTGAAATTTATTTTCAATTTAGATATTAATTTTTATTTTTACTTGATATTATTTTTAAGATTTTTCTTTTACTTTAATATTCTTACATAAACACGTATATTTTATCTCATTAGTTACTCCAAAAAATATCGATTACTAATTTTTTTCTTTTTACATTGTTTATTAATGAAAATTTTAATCACATATTTGATTTTAAATTAAGTTTTAAAATTACTTGTTTACTATATTTAATTTTTTTATATTTTTTCTGTCAAATTTTTTATTTACTTTTTAGCATTTTTTATAATTTTTTAAATATTTTTTTTTCAATAATTTTTTTTTTTTTATTTTAGTTTGCATATTATACATATTCATATTTTTGATCATGGTTCAATCTAAAAACATAAGTTCCCAGCAGTTCAGCTCCATTCATGAAGTGCGCACATGGCGTATGAGCAACATTTTACCTCGTTTGTATTTAATATATTTCTAGTGTTTGTTTTATTTTTGCCGTTTTCCTTTAGACGCTTAACCGACTTCAATATTATCTGTAGGAAAACTATTTTCAATGGCATTTATTTAATTTTATTAAAAAAAATATATCATTTATTTCATTAATTTTTTTTCTTTGAATTTTTTTTTTTTTTATTCTACATTTTTGTACAGTCAAAACTTAATTTCCACTTATTTTATTCGTACTAATTTTTCAACTTAGAAAAACCATTTTTAATTTTATAATTTTTTCCTTACATTTTCTTATTTTTTTATTATTTCCACCAAAAACTCTATAAAATGGTATACATCCTTCTAGTATTATATTATTCACAGCATAATTCACTATAAATCCTTATTTACGGCTGCTGATTTACCTAAGCTTCCCAGTGCGAAACTAGTACTACTAGGCGTATGAGTAACTTTGATTTTAGTACAATTTTAAAAAGAAATATTTTCCTGCTTTGAGGGCTGCTTTTTCCTTGCATTGCTTAAGATATTTCCATAACATATCAAATGAAGTAAGATTTAATTGATAATTTTCTTTAATTAAATAATTATTATAATTTTTTTTCTTTATCAATATTTTTGGTAATTATTTTTTTTTTAGCAAAACGTTGAACGGAAGCATAAATATTGCTCATTTTATACTTAAATTATTTTAAAATAATTTATCTATTTTTTATTTTTATTTTTTTTTTTGGTTTTATAATTTTATTTTTTGTTAATTTTTTTTATAATTTTAAATTTTACTAAATTTTTCAAATTTTTTCTTTAAAAACACACATTAAAGATTTCAGCTTCACTTTATTTTGCAAACAAATCTACGTATTTCTGTTTGCTTATCACATGAAATAAACGAGCACGCGCCCCATTGCCGAAACGGTGCCACCGGGCGTATAAGTAACTGCTGGTAAATCCATTTGCACTTTTTTCCTTTTATGTCGCTTGCGCTGAGCAATTCAATGCCGTCTGTCGGCAAAACTAATGGGCGTGGCAGCAAACAACAACAATTCATGCGCGCGAACAAACACACCTTCAAATATACACATACACACAAACACACAAAATGACAGCGCGCGCGAAAAAGTATGCAATAAAAAAATTTGTGTCGCAGCGAATGGGAATGGGGAAAAAACGGAAAACTCTTAGCAAAAGAAATTCGAAATAAAAAACATGTGAGGCAAAAAGCCTTGAGAAAATAAACAAAAATCACTGCCATGCTAAGCAGGACGAATAACAATTGTTGTAATGCTAAACAACAACAACAAATTTGTATTTCAATATGCTACACATTTTGCCTCCACGATTTAAGATTGAAACAAAACGCAAAACAACAACAACTACAATTCAAGTCGACTATCCCATGCACGCTGCCTTTAGCAAGGAGACAGCCAACGAAATGAGGTCGAGGTCGAGGCGCATTTGTTACACGGTGCGCCTGCTAAACACAGCTGTTACACAAAGGCGCCTGCAACTAAGCCAGGCCAACACACACACACACATACACATACACTCGTATAAAAATAAGTAAAAGTGTGCATAAATATGCTGCATTATTGCTAACTGTTACATTTAGATGTATGTGTGTGTGTGTGTTTGTATGAGTTAGCGCGCTGGTCGATAACGCCTCAATGACCACACACATGTCCGCACACATACACATAACTGTCTCACTATACATATGAGCAGCACACTTGTGCAAACAGTTCAGACCGAGGCAGGAAGGTGTATGTTTTTCTGTTTAAAAATAGCTTTCGATGTGGCCGCTGACACTTTGCCAACTAAACACACTATAAATACAACTGCAAACATTGCCAGCGACATGTGTTAAGAGTAACAGTGGTGGAGCAGTTACTAAAATAGCTATTTAAAGTGTTTAGAAAAGCACTTACCCAACACTGTTGACCGCCCTTTTTAGGGTTCATAATCCGATCGTTGCTTGGTCACTACTTTTGTCTCTTATTTACAGTCTTTTATGCCGATATAAACGTCAATTTATGAGCAGCATTATAATTGTGTCGATATTCACTTTAAGGTCCCCTGGCTGGCATATCTGTGAAGAGAAGATAGTAAAAAGGAAAGTTTATTTTTAGTTTGTCGTAGTTTGAATGCTGGTAAATAGGTTGATTTTTGTTATAGAGAGTAAAGGAGAGAGGGATTAGTTCAGTTTTGTATGGAAAGCAAAGGACAATTTGAGATGAGTGAACTATGAATATTGTGCTTGAGACTACATTTATCTAAAATTGTTCTATGATTTCCATACTTTAAAAAAATTTATAAAAAAATATAATTCTAGACAAAAGCAAATGTTGAGAATTCAAAAACCTATGTTAGAAATTTCTAATATTTTTGAATTCTCAATACTTGTGTTTATAAATATATCTTTCATTTATAATTTTTTAGACTTTTAACGTTAATAAAATTGAATATAAGTTATACAATCTTTTAAGTTGAATCAAACTGCATACAGTGTGTTATATTCCATTAAAATCGGTTAAGTGCTTTAGGAGTTTACCCCGGACAAAACTTAACAATTAATTTTTAATAAATATTTTTTATTAATTTTTTATTATTATAATATTTTTTCACTAAGAAATAAAATATTCACACCTCACGCTTTATTATTTGAGCCTAAACTTCCAATAAATCTATGGCAGCTGGTTTTTCGCCTGATATATAGGAGAGAGTGTACCACTGGGCGTATGAGTAACTTGGCTTATATGCATTAGCAGTTATACTTCTTAGCCTCACATCCTTTCTCTTTGCCTTGCAAGTGAGATATATAATTGGATATAGTACTTAGAAATTTCATTTGCACTAATTAGTTCCCTTGTGTTCCAGAACCAACGTCAGTTTAATCAAAAAGCCTTCGAAGCTACCCATAATGAAACTCAATGAGAGATCTGTGCCATTCACTGCCTATATGTCCATTCAACAAAGACTCTCTGCTGATGAGCTCAACTAAAGACGCACGCTTGCTATATTGTTGTTGTTGTAACAATATGACACAGTTTACATAAAAAAGCCGACGAAATTCGATAATGCTGGTCGTTTTTGTTTAGCATTCGAGTGGTTACAGATAGCGTCAGAGACAGAGATAGAGCTGGAGTTCATGATAGAAGTGGAAAGATGGAAAATAAAATAAATATTGGGTAGACGAAAAAGTCTTTTCGTATTTTTGACATCATCTGTATCTGATCAGTTCGTGTAGCACAACAAAGGGTCGCTCGCTTCCGTTCTGGAAATTTCGAAGTGAAATATGCATCTTGCTCTGGCCGACCTATCGTTGAAAAAGTCGATGAAATTATTGAAAATATTAAACAGGACCATCGCGTAAGCAGCCATGACAACGCTAAGTAACTCAACATTCATCATCAAACGGTTTTGAACCATTTAAAAAAGGCTGGCTACAAACAGAAGCTCGATGTTTGGGTACCACATGAATTGTCTGTGAAAAATTTAATGGACCAGAATTAACATCTGCGATTCTTTGCTGAAATGAAATGAAATCGTACCACTTCTGAAGCGAATGGTAACCGGAGACGAAAAGTGGCTCAAATACGGCAATAATGTGCGAAAAAGGTCATGGCCTAAGCGTGGTGAAGCTCAATAAATGGTCACAAAGCCAGGATTGACGCCTCGAAAGCTTATCGTGAGTGTTTGGTGGGATTGGAAAAGAATCATCATCATGAACTGCTGCAGCCTGGTCAAAAGATTGATTTTATATTTTACTGTAAATAAGTGATGAGATTGAAGCAAGCATTCGAAAAAAACTGATCAACAGAAAGGGCTTCGTCTTCCATCAGGACAACGCTAGACCACACACACACCTTCGACACACACATCTTCTTTTGACTCGGCGGCAAAAACTAGGAGAGCTTGGCTGGGAACTTTTGATGCATCCACCATATAGCCCTGACCTTGCACCATCGGACTAACATTTGTCTCGATCAATGCAGAACTTCCATAATGGAGTAAAGTTGGGTTCAAGAGAAGCCTGTGAAACTCACTTGTCGCAGTTTTTCGCCGAGAAACCAGAAAAGTTTTACACTGATTAAATAATGTCTCCAGCGGAAAAATTGCTAAAAGTGGTCGACCAAATGGTACATATTTGGCTCATTAAAGTTCATTGCAAATATAAAAAAATATAAATTGAAATTTGATTAGAAATACGAAAAGACTTTTTCGACTACTCAATAGAAATAGAGAAGTGGAGATAAAGATGGAATTGAAAATAAATAGTAATATATTTCAAAAAAAAAAGTTTAGAATACAAAGAGGGCTAAAATTGATTAAAAATTTTAAGAAAAAAGTGGAAATATTTGCAAAAACTAAAAGTAAATTAAATGAAAAATAAAATTAGAAAAATATGAACATGTCTTTTAAGTTATCTTCTTTTTATGTGGCTTTAAATACTATATATTTCCATCGCTTCTTTTAAACCAATACTTTCACTTTTCATTTCACTCCACTACAAAATTTGAATTTCTGCGCCTACACTCATCTCCCACTGCAACCAAAAACAGTCAGCATGTGCACACTCAAAACTCTTTAATCATCGATGGATATTGAATTTTACAAATAAGTACTCTAACTGTCAACTGAAGACGCACTCACACACATTTTTACACACACGCGCTATAGCAGCAATTCTTCAACACACGCACCAAGCGATCGTTTCGAGCCCTCGGCAGCACTTGCCAGTCAGACACTCTCCTTGTCAATTTACCAAACACAAATAAACATATGCACAGCGAAACTGAAAAAAATGTCGCTAAGACAAATAAAAATAAAAAAGTGAGCAAGAAAAGTGCACACGAAACAACAATGTGTCCTTCCCTTCTTCTGCTGTGAGCGTGCTCGAGCCGCCTTTTATTGTAAGTCGCGTGGAAAACTCGTTATTGTATATTCTTTCTGCACACGTGTGCATATATCTATCTATATAGAATATTTATATATAGTTGGGACCCACTCTACAGCCGCTTAGCACCGTTCAAGCACCAAGTGATTGTCATGCAATGTGTCATTTATTGAAATTTCGATATACCCCATACACGCGCAAGTTCCAATATCTTCGCCACTTAACTCGTATATGCATGCAGATATTTTGTTGTTGTTGTGTGTGCGCTCTTCATGTTTTTTCGTAAGTACGTAATTTTGCGACAATTTTGGCAGTGTAGTACCGAAGCGAGTATGAGGCTCAGTTGGTATTGTTTCATTTGTTCGTGCTCCCTTTGCTTGGCATTCTCTGGCTTTTTTCGTCGGTTTGTTATTTCGAGGCTGCCAGCGAAAGTACAAAAGTAATAACTGTAAGTGATCCTTCACATATCTGGCTGATTTCCGTTAGTAAGGGTCTTATTTGTATGTATGTATTTTAATAAAAACGGTTAGACTCAAAGAGAGGCCGGTAGGAAATTTCTTTACTCTTTAAAGAAAAGCAAGATAAAGATAACGATAAAGATAAAGATAAAGATTACAGATTACAGATTAAAGACTAAATATTAAAGATTAAGGATTAAAGAGTAAAGACTAAGGGTTAAAGAATTGCGATTTAAGATTAAATAGTAGAGATTAATGATTGAACATTAAAGATTTAAGATTTAAGATTTAAGATTAAAGATTAAAGATTAAAGATTTAAGATTTAAGATTTAAGATTTAAGATTTAAGATTTAAGATTAAAGATTAAAGATTAAAGATTAAAGATTAAAGATAAAGATAAAGATAAAGATAAAGATAAAGATAAAGATAAAGATAAAGATAAAGATAAAGATAAAGATAAGGTAAAGATAAAGATAAAGATAAAGATAAAGATAAAGATAAAGATAAAGATAAAGATAAAGATAAAGATAAAGATAAAGATAAAGATAAAGATAAAGATAAAGATAAAGATAAAGATAAAGATAAAGATAAAGATAAAGATAAAGATAAAGATAAAAATAAAGATAAAGATAAAGATAAAGATAAAGATAAAGATAAAGATAAAGATAAAGATAAAGATAAAGATAAAGATAAAGATAAAAATAAAGATAAAGGGGTTAGTAAAGCATAAAAGATATACCTGCTATAAACATTGATAAAGATAAAAAAAGAAAAAGACAAAGACATAGAAAAAATAAATAAAGATAAAGATAAAGATAAATTTAAAGATAAAGATAAAGATAAAGTTAAGATAAAGATAAAGATAAAGGGCGTTAGTTCTTTGAAAGCAGGACAAAGTATGATACCTGCTATAAACATTGCCGTTTTGAAGTGAATTAAGCTTTTCCGAAAAAAAGAAAAAGACAAAGACATAGAAAAAATAAATACCTCGATGTATTCGAAGGCTGTTAAATGTTATATAAAAAAGTTCTAACCGCAAAAAAATTATAAGAACGCTCTCCTACTTATCAAACAAGTAATAACTCAACACAAACTGAAATATGCCATAGACGCAATAAATCTATTTTTTCTACACAAACATATTCAGACCACATATAATACAAACATATAGATTATACATATGTATGTCTTCGCCGATGCATGCTCAACTTGTCAATTTCCTTAAGTAAATTTTCGCACTCTTCGGGAGCGCTGCTTGTGACAAGCAGAAGAGAACTGAGAGCTATTACATTTTTCCTCAAAGCACCTGCAGGCAGTTAGGGAATAACAAAAAAACAAAAGAAAATACCGATACATTTACCAATCCAGAACTATAGAGAATATCTAAACATAACAGCTCACGCAACGTAATGCCCTGCTAACCCCAAGGGTATCTATATGGGTATATGGCATCATTTCACTTCTAATGAAATTCGATTTGCTGCAATGCGGAATTAGAAATGCTCAGACTCCCGCAACTCATTCGCCAACACATACATTTTCTCGATTTCCTTTGAACGCTAATGCATGCGAGTGGTAAGCAATAACAAAGGCACGCAGAATATAATCATAAAAAACAACAATAACAAAAGTTAAAGCTTGCGAAGTGAGCATTTGCGACACATCAACGTCACTTAGCCGAGATAATACGCTGGCTGATGCCCCAGATAACTATTGTTGTGTATTGCACGCTGATGGTTCTTGTGTTTTTTGTATTATTTTTACATACGGATAAGCATAAATGCAAGTAAACTTTGTTTGCGTTGCGTTGAGTGCTGTACTTGGTATTGTTGGAGTGCAAGTAAGTTAGCGCTTAAGTATGCTCAATTGATTTCTTTGGATTAGACTACATAATATATAAGTCGAGCAGTTAACTGTTGTAGAAGAGCAAGCAAAAACACACACTCTCGTTGCAGTGCAGCTGCAGACTTAGACAAGTGGGTTAAACTTACTATCGGGGTTAAATACAAATATTGATACAGAAAGAATATACTTAAAAGAATGAAACTATACAAAATGTGTAGTTTAGGACTGGTTAAAATTTCGTTGGAAACTAGTTAGAGTTTGGTAACGAACTGGGCCTAAACTAGTTGCGCTGGAACTGGTCCAAAACTAGTTATGGATTCAGCCTACTTATACATTAGTTAAAATTACGTTAGAAATCATATACAGTTCAGTAACGATCTGGTCCAAAACTAGTTATGGATTTAGCCTATTTAAACATTAGTTAAAATTTCGTTAGAAATCATATACAGTTTAGTAACGAACTGGTCCTAAACTAGTTACAATGTAACTGGTCGAAAACTAGTTCAGCCTACTTTTAGTTTGTTATGTGTACTTTAGAAAGGCGCTTAAAACGAGTTATGTTCACTTTCGAAACTAGTTACGGACTAGTTACATACTACTTTGCTTTGAGTCAAATTAAAATGCACAAGACATACACCGTAATCATTCACTTTACCTAAAATGCAGTAAATGGTTAAACTACTGGTCGCTTTTTTTACAATTTTTGCATATTAAGTAATATACATACAAATGTATATAATATACATATGTACATATGTAGTATGTATGTATGTATGTATATACATATGTACATGTATGCACCATCCACAATACACTTCTTGAAATCTGCCCCGCTATCGGTGGCTGTACCAAATTTTTTTCTCCATTTCACCACACCACATGCCAAAGCTTGCAAAACTAGCAAACTACTACAACAACAACAACTTCCAAACGATTTATCTAAGTTTTGAGCCGCATTGTTGCTTTTATTTATTGCTTTTGTTATGCCAGTTTTTCTCTCCCCCGCTGTTACTACATGAGTTAATCGCCTTTATTGAATATTGCATTTTCAGCAAGTAAATTTACGGTTGAATGTGTTTGTATGTGTGTGTGCGCATGCATATTTCATAATGTGTTACTTTAGTAACTCTTTAATCTCTGCTTTAACAGTTTTATATAGACTAATGCAAGGGTCAAGCAGGCTAGTGCACTCAGTCACCCATAGTTATAGGGTGAGCTTAATACATATTCTATACGTATACGTACATAATAAACATAGACATATAGACCTGTGCATATTATATAGTTAGCCTGTGGACCCACTTAAAATACCACAGTTTCTCAGAACTGATACAAAGTAGTTCAGCTGTGTAGATTGCAGCTAAGTACACTGGCAAAGCTATTTTTACAACAAATATTGTCTGTATATATGAATGTACATATGTAATCATATATGTATGAACATGCACGAGAATATTTAATAAAGCATACCTGCAATATTGAATGAATTGATGGTGGAAAGCGGCCATTCTTCTAGCTGGCAAGTAAATGACTGCGCTGAGAATGATCATTTAGGACATATTTCCCATATTATATGTGGCTATATAGTATATACTGCATCTACATATGTACATGAAAATGTATTTGCATATAAGCATATTTGATTACTTATAGAATTATTTATTAATTTAAAAGCCGCAGTAGTTCATGTGCTTCATAAATATGCATCAAAAGGACTAAGCAATTGGTTATATATCTTTTAAAGACTTCAAATATATTTCAATTTTATTTAATATGGCTTTTAAAGTTTATTAAGGACGTACTGCAAGAAATATTTGAACTTGTGGAACAGCTATTTCGTTCCAAGGAACATACTAGGGGTCTGGAAGCCAGTATATATGCAGCCACTATCTCAACTGACTCTCTGCTTATAAGAACATTCTCTGACACAATGCGATATGAGATTCTTGCTTCATTTGCCGCTGGCTACCAACGTATTTATTGAAGTTCTTTAGGTCATTTTCTGCCTTTGTTAGCCATCTCAGCAGCTTCCATGACAGCAAAGACTGCTTCCAGGAAAAATACTTTCGTATTCCGCCAGCTTGAAGGGTTGCCTGAGATATAGCTCCACGCAATAGATCTCGACACCCACGCCATCAGAAATTTTTAAACCGTCCATGTACGTGTTAAGAGTTCCGCTGGTGGATCGGACCATCCGCCCTCTCTTAACGCGATGCGAAACTGTATCTCCCAGATGAATCATTAGGGTATTTGCTACATTCTATCCACCGACCCGATCCGAGTGGTTCCTAGTGCTCCCGTTATGCAGAGAGCAGCGAACCGTTGTGTTCGCTCCAACGGTTTCCTGTGTGGTATTTTACTGGAAGCGGTCGACCACACCAAAGCATCGTGAAGTATGTTTGGCTTGTCTACTGCTGGGTAACATCAATGCTTAAGGACAGGTGATAGGCCTCATGTTGACCCTAACATCTTCTTAAATGCATAGAGAGCACCATTGACCTTGATCACCCCCTCACCTCCATATTGAGTCTCCGCATCAGTTCGCTTTTTACCTCTAGTATAAGTAGTTACTATATAGTCTCTGCATAAGCTATCAATTTGGCTGCTCTTTCTTCAATTTTTCTCAGAATCTCATTTACGCGCCAGTCGTTTTTTCTTTTTGCAATGTGGCGCCAATTGAAGATTCCAAGCAAAGGCAGGTCTTTCTCCACTTGGTCTTCCGTTGGAGTGGAGGTCTTCCTCTTCCTCCCGTCGGGTACTGCGACGAATACTTTCAGAGCTGGAGTGTTTTCGTCCATTCGAACGACATGACTTAGGCGGCGTAGTCACTGTCTCTTAATTCGCTGAACTATATCAATGTCGTCGTATATCTCATACAGCTCATCGTTTCATCGAATGCGATATTCGCCGTAGCCAACGCGCAAAGGACCATAAATCTTTCGCAGAACTTTTCTCTCGAAAACTCGCAACGTCTACTCATCAGTTGTTGTCATCGTCCAAGCCTCTGCACCATGTAGCAGGACGGGAATAAGGATTGACGTATGAATGAGTTTGGTTTTTGTTCGTCGAGAGAGGACTTTACTTCTCAATTGCCTACTTAGTCCGAAGTAACAGCTGTTGGCAAGATTAATCTTTGTTGAATTTCGAGGCTGACCGTATTCTACAAAGAAGCTGATGTATGCTCCTTATCAGTTCTTCGCCGCCGTAGTTGAATAGCTCATTATATATTTCTATTTAAGTAATACAAGCATTTTTTCATTCTGGTCTTCTCTGAATAAGTTGAGTAAGTATGAGTAAGCATATCAGTGTCGTCTTCCTACTTTCTCACCAATTTGTCAATTAGGGCGTTCTTTAATATTGTCGTTATGCCGCTAACTCACTTTTACGCAATTTGTTCATGAAAATCCCAACAAACTGCTAATAATCAAATATTCATTACATTAAGTAGGCAATTGATGGCAATCTTCAGAATATAAAAACGGCAATTTGGCAATAAATAAAAAGATATGTATATATATCTGACAAGAACGCTGTTTGAATAGTACCTCGACTACATAATTGTGTAGGGTGCTTCAATTGCAATGAAAATTGGATTTAATATGATTATGGAGCATTCGAAACTTCGCAACATTCTCCTTTTCTCTATACTTTCGCATACCAAATTGGCCACTATACAGCTGATAATTGAGGTTATGGTCAAATGAATTTATGCTCAAATTGAAATTAAAATCAAGCTTTTGAGGGTCTACTTTTGCAAGTTTCAAAGGTTGCCACTGTATATCTCACTAGAGATGCTCTCAAACTTCGCACAAATCAAAATTTGCTTCAAACGCAATTGAGACTATGCCGCATAATCACGGCAGATCAGACTCTCCATATCTTTACTGCCTTAATATGCCACGGCAGTTATTCTTTTATCTTAAGAGAGAATACGTTAGCATCTGCGCTACCAATTTACACACCCTTTATACGTCATACAAACACAACTCTGTCTTTCGTACGACCAAATCATCAAGCTGTTATTATTATTGTCACTTCAACAAGCTCAAGCGCCGATTAGCCTAATCATTGACCGGAAGTAGCGGCGCATAAATTAGGTAACTGTAACGGTAATACGCCATTGATGGCCAATAGCGCTTTAAGCGCCTAAAGGCCGACGCAATAACAATTTAGCAGCGACAAAGCGGTCGGTCGACAGCAATGGGTCAATTGATGGGGCATAAAAGTAAGCAAAACCGTTACTGACCATTACGACGACGAAACAACGAAGAGTGAGTGTGCAGGTTATATAATGAGGGAAGAAAGGCTGTAAGCTTTACTGCCAAATTTAGTGTGTGCTGCTTTTGAGCTGGGGCACGATTAATAAGCTACGAAGCACGAGAATTACGGACACGATGTATAAGAATATGAGTATAAAGTCCGCTTTAACGGCACTGCAAGTGGCGGCCATCAAAAAATTAAACGGTTTTTGGCCGCAATCAAAATTACATCGAATGTATACGTGAGTGGCATGAGAAATTGATTAAGTTGACTAGGAAAAAGGCAAAAGAAAGATTGAAGAAAGCGGCTTCTTTCATTACAAGCCCACCGAGAAGATATCAGAGTTTAGCAAAGCATTAGAATTAACAAAAATTTGCTGTGAAAAAATAATCTATGAACATTTGTGCGTAAAATTTGTCTGCCACTGTCAGGCAGAGCGCACCGAGGCGCAGCCAGCGCGTCGGGTTGCGCTAAACAGCGCATAAACGGACGAAGTTTTTCAACGTCTATGATGCTTGGTCTGTCAAATGCCAAAAGCCAAAGCATTGCGGCACGATGAGCTCATCACCGCTTTAGCGCCATTATTTACAAGCAGTCATGCAACACTTTGTGGCATGACCGCAAGCGGACTGTGAACGCAATTTAAATACGAAATTCGTTTAGACTTTGCGCCAAGCAATGCAAAGGCGAGCCGGCGAATGCCAAGCTGCTGCGGAATACTCGACACTAACACTGAAGTGTGAGTGTGTGTGTGTGTCGGCGATGACAGAGTTAGTTACATGGAAATGGTGGTGGAAAGCAAAAGTGGAGACAGCATAAGTTGCCGCAAATAGTAGCAAAAAGCATAAAAAAGGAAAAAAAGCAGCAAAGAAGCCGCCGAGGCTCTACAGCAGAAACTCAGAAAAGCTTGCGAACGTAGCTCTTGCTCTTCCGAAAGTATGCAAGAAAAGTGTAGAAATAAGTGAAAAGACAGCATTTCACGCTTAGTGATTACAAGAATTTCGCAAAGAAAAATTTTCGTCCGACTTTAACGCTTGACTGCAAGTCACCACACTGGAGAGGCCTCCAGGCACAATGCTGAGTAAACACAGACTAAGGCAGTTGCTTAGCCACTTTTTCCAACGAAAAGTAAAAAAAAAAATTAATGAAGTACTTGTTTTCTCAACAACAACAAAAAATAAAATTGCAACAAATAAAAAAATTGCAACAACAACTTAAGCAACTAAAAGCGCGCTTACTAAGCGCATGGTAAAAGGGCAATGACAAACTGCCGCTGCATATAAATTAAGCGCTGACCGTTAGCTGCGAAAATTGTTTTACTTTAACGGTACTTTTGCTGCGCCACTATTTCCCTTGCACGTAGCACTTTTCGCTTTTCGCGTTTCTCGTTGTCACTCTCAGCGCATTTGCCGTTTGCCATTTTCATTTCGCTGCACGCTGTCGTGTTGAGTCGTGCCCATAAGCAGCGCAAAGATTGCCGTTAGCCTGTCCAAACTTTGGTATGCCTAAGTTGGCACATTATTACTTTTTTTACCCCAAAATATCCCTTTTCACACACTTTTTCATTTACTATTTCATTTAGTCTTTTCTTTCCCTTTTCGCTTTTCACTATCGCTCACCACTTCGCAAATAACTTTTGACTTCTTTGTCCTGCGCACTTTGTTTGAAACGCTTTCATTTACTTACCGCACTATTGCCACTATGTTAGTGTTATAACTGTTATTGACAAGCTGTCAGCTGACCCACAAATACTGGCAAATACAACTCGCCCCCTTGTCAGTCACTTGTCACTTGTCATATTCTTGCGCAAACAACTTAATCCTTTGACACATATGTATGTTGAATTGACTTGATTTATCCTTTGTGCTGATTCTCTGGATTTACTGCTCATAAGGGCTCTATTATTGCTCTTAAGCTGCAAGTATGTATTTCTGTCGCTACTGAATCGCTTTAGAAACATCTTTTCTTTGAAAGAACTTAACTTTAGATTGAAAGGAACTTGACAATGATTTTCCTAGTCAATGATGAGGCTCGAAATTTTTAGGAAATATCGAAAAATACTGGTGTTTGTTTTTATATTTGAGAAATTTAGTAAAAAATATACTTTTTTCCAGAACTAGGTCTAGGATTTCCGGAAAAAATATATTTTTTCGATAACTAGTTCTGCAAATGGAATAAATTTTTAGGTTAAAACGTCTCATAACAATAAAATCTCTGGAAAGCACCAATCTCTTCAAACTAATTCCATACTACACTGAGAGAACAATGAGAAAATAACGGTAAAGCTATTAAAACAGCTGTTACTTAATTACTTGTGAATTATTTTTGCTCGCAGTACTGCTTGGTGCACATTTTCTTTATTTTAAAATTTTTGGAATATTATTATTTGTAATAAAATATCACAACTAACTATTAAACATCGTAAATATAGAAGTTGGCAACCCTATTAACTAACTCACTCACCGAAATATTACTTTTCTTCTCAACTTCACTAAGAATTTAACAAAAATTGCCATATTTTTATATCAAAATTGTATTTTTAAAACGTGGCAACCCCGTGAAAAAATAGAAGTATTTTAAATTGCCCTAAAAGATATACTATATGCTATACATTTCCATATTATTCACTCTGGTATAAGAGATATTCTGGGGTTATATTTTTTTAACAGGTGGCAACACTTAATTATTAATTTTTTTTGTAATATTATTTAATACCTAAATATGTTTTTTTTTATCTAATATTAGAAATTTTTAGTCAGACGATATTTTGACATAATAAATATATATTTTAATACATTTGGCAACTCTACGGTAATATGTACCCAAAAAAAAAGTTTTTAATGTTTTAAATGTTTTATTCTTATCCTCAAGACTCGTTAAATATTATATACAAATTTTAATCTAGGTGGCAACTCTAATCGAAAATATGTACAAAAATACTTTTTTTTCTAATTTACAACAACTTATTAAGTTTTCTATTTTTTATTTTCGATACTCGTTGAATTTTTTTTAACCTTACGGGTATCTAGATCCAGATCCGGATTTGGATGTTTTATTTCCATACAAATCAACCCGTGTACATATATACATATTAATATAATTTCTTATTTTTTTGTATATAAAATATTTAGAAAATTTTAAATTTGGTCAAACTGGAAACCAAAATCTATTTTAAGCCTCACAAAATCCGAAAATAGTTTTCTTAAGCACTCTCGTCATTTTCTCGGCTAACACGTTTCAAATCGGTGTAATTTTCACTGCCATTAAGCGCACAATAAAATATTAAAAAACCGCTTTTAGACCCACAAGCCAGCTGTGACCCTTTTTTCAACTTTCTTCGAGACTAGAAATATTGCAAAAACAAGAACAAAAGCAACTTTATTTAAAAAGTAGCGCATTGAATTTCGATTGCTGTAACTCATTTTGCATTCAGCGAGCGAAAGCTGTAAATGGGAAATCCGATTCGTGAACCCGACATTAGTGACTTTGCCCACACCAACGCACACACTTACAAGCACTTACAAGCGCTCCCAAACACGTTCATTCGAAGCACACACACACAGCTTGGAAAATAATATGGAACCGCCTTCGTTCCGCGCGCGTGGTCAACACGGTACCCGGTTATTTCTGCTGCTACTTTGTTAGCGGAAATTGCTTGTCCTGAAGGATGAACGAGCACACAGGAAATCAATGTAAATAGGAATCGACGTGCTTGACTCGCAAGTGATTACATTTAGATGGGAGTGGCGATGAGTGGCGTTTGTCTAAAGTATTATTTACCAGGAGTGCGGGGCGTGTGCCGCCATTTGTGGTTGTTCGTGTAAACTTACAAATACTTACACGCACACACATTCATGTATGTATATTTATACCCAAACAATAGCCATTGTTGCACACAGCGAGTGTAGGTGTGAGGATATCATGGGCGGGTATTGGTTGCCGACCGCAAATTTGATTTCGACGTCATCAAACCCATCACCTGTTTGTTACTTTGGCGTTGTTGTAAAGCCACATTTAAGCGGCTTGTTGGTTTGCCAAATCGCTGCTGATATTTCCAGCGCGGGCGGTGTTTGTGAAGGCAAAAGCGACGCTGTCTGAATTTGTATGATTTAAGTTTAGTTAAATTTTGGCAAACAAATACAGAAATTTCTGGCAGAGTTGCCAACTTTTTAAAAGCTGTTAAAAGAAAATCATTTTGACGAACAAAATGCGTTATTTTTTTAAATTATAAGCAATACATGCCATAAATCGAAATAACAGTTTTTTCAGAATGGTGTTGCCACCTGTTTTAATCTAAAAATAAATAAAATGTCATAGTTTTCATTGTATTCACTTCTACATATAAATACATATGTTAAGATCATTCAGTGCAGGTGGCATAGATTTTTCATCTTTCTTTTTCATTTAGACAGCCGTATTATGTAGCAGAGTTGCCACCTATTTTGCTCATATGTTTAAATTTTGAATAATTATCTTCATAATTAGTGGTGGTTTACTTGTTCTTAAAAATAAATAAATAATATTTTGTACAGAGTTGCCACATATCCAAAATTTTAAAAATAAAAAAAACAGTATTTTTAATTACCTTCAATATACACATAATATGTTGAAACACATTTTCTTTACACTAAGAATATATATACATATGTATGTTAGTAGCGAGTTGCCAACTATTTGAAATTTTAGTAAAAAAACCAATATTGAAAAGATGTACCTATTTTGATAAGAGTAGTTGCAATATTTTATTTTGGAATAAATAGTCTCATTATATTGTATAATATGTTTCAAGAGAGTTTCACTTTTTCTTAAAAATGTATAAACATATTTTGTTACAGAGTTGCCACATATTTAAAATTCCGAATGCAATCGTTGACAAAAACTGATAATTTAATTTAAATCAGCTGCAATATACGATCTAATAATTTTTTTGTCGATAAATTTGTATTCTAAAAAATATTTACATTTTAAGAAAGAGTTGCCAACTATTTGTAATTTCAGCAGAAATACAAATATTTAAAAATAACATACTTTGTTTAGAGTAGCTTCAATATGACTATTAACCCTAACTATTTTTTTACTTCTTGATAGGGTTGCCACATAATTTCAAATTTAAAATAATTTTTGAGATTTTAGATTTTTATTTTTTTGATTTTTTAACTTCAACATAATTATTTATTAAAATTATTTACACATATTTTTTGACAGAGATGCCACATAACTTCATATATAAAGTAGTTTTTAAGGTTTTAAAAGGCGTGTTAAATAAAGACAGGCCGAAATTTTATAGATATTAATACAAAACTGAATTAACAATAAATTATCTTAAGAGTTGCCACCTAAAGCAAGCTAAAACCGATGTGAGCCATACTAACATTTGTGGATACCAAAGTTCTAAATATGAATTTTCTCACAAGGAAAAAATGCTTCTAAACTGCAAAAAAAAATATTTTAATTTCAAACAGAGCTTTTGTTGTAAAAAATGTGGAAATTTATAGCAAAATAAGATTTTAGATTTTTTTAACTTTTTTTAATTTTAAATTACTTTTCTTAGTGCCAATGAAAACTATTTGTTTGTTATTTTTCTTTAATTATTATTATTTTTTTTTTTGTTTGGAAATAAGAAATCTGTAATTTTGTATTACGAAATTCAAATATGAGTCAATTTCGACATAAGGGAAAATCAAAGAAAAAAGGAAAAACAATAACAACAATAGTTTTCAACATCCCAAAGAAATTTTTAATTTGATCAGAAACCAGAATTAAAGCAAATTATTTATAAAAAATTGATTTCTATAAAATTTTAATCTTAAAAAGCGCTCAAAATTACTTCCAAAAGATTTTCATATAAAACATCTAATAAAATTTATATATCAGTTACCAGCAAAAACACAAATTTAGTAATATTTATTATTCCATTCATTATTGCAAAATTAATTAAGAACAACAACAACAATACATTTGATGTACAATGACCCAGTTCAACAGTAGCTAACAAAGCCAATTACTGAATATTTTCTGTAAAGTAATCATCTAAACCACGAAAAGCAAACAGTAGCTACAACAACAACAATAACGCAAATAGTAATTATAAAACATAATACGCAATAATAATATGAATCACCAACGCGCGCTATCAATTACACAAAACTATGTGATTAGAGAGAGAAAACGACCATGGCGTATACGTAACATCCGAAAATGCAAGGCAGGGAGGCAGGCAGTAAAGTAGGCAGGCAGCCGACCAACGCTGCTGAAAAATAAGAGCAAACTTCTCGCAGGCGTTGTTGCGTGATTACATTTACAACAACAAGTGATGTACAAAAACAACAACGAAGCAATCGAAATATATATTTTTCGTTTAACGAAGGGACGTGGCGGGGCAGTGGACACTGTGTGGCAGTAATTAAGACCACATCACTCAAGCATAAATATTTAATTAGGAAATGTGAAATAGACCAAAAAAAAAGCAACGAAATTGAAACTGCTGTAGCTAGCGGCACTGAAACGTGTGAAAAGCAACTTCATTCATTTGCTGCGCAAATTTGGTCTGAAATGCTACAACAAAAGCAACAATACTGTGTCACAAATGACGACGCATTGAGTGCTTTGTTGGAGGCAAATTGTCACGGCAGCGACAACATCAAGAATTAAATGAAGCGCAGCAAATGGCAAGTTGCCGAAGAAAAAGAAGAAGAAGAAGCAGATCGAGGCAATGTAGTTGATGGAGAAAAAGTAGTAGAAGAAGTAAAAGAAGCAGCAGTGAAAGCAGCAGGAAAAGTTGTTAAGAGAGAAATCTTTTATGGCAAGTGAAAATCAATTTGCACTTCTTCCGAAATTTTACGAATTGCGTGCAGTCGGCAGACACCTGCGTGAGGCAGGGCGGTGCGGCTGAGCGGCAATAAGACACAACTCCGCGCTAAATGTTAATTTACACGATTTTCTTCGCACACACACAAAACCTAACAACAAAAAGTACGAAAATACAAACACTTGTGTGGTGAAAAAAGAAGAGAAAGCAAAGAAATTAAAGTTTCCCAATTTTTTGATTGCCGTTCTCACTTTCTTTCAAACTCTTCACTTAAAAAATCTTCGGTTTCTTACACACTGTCGTTTTTAAAGTATTAATTTTGGTGATTTTAATACACTTTTTTTCTTTCTCTTTCGTTTGGTGCTTCGCCTGTGCCTCCAGCTTGTTTTTAAGATACTAAAAGTTTTTGAAGAAACTTCAACGCCATTCATTTTGTATTTAAATCACTTCAACCTCACTCTCCAGTGCTTTCAAAAACTTGTTCCTTATCAGTCACTTTCGCTGGCAATTAGTTTCAATTTCATTTGACATTGAATGCTTGTACAGAGACTTGTATTTTTGCGGCTCAAGCGTCTGAAGGTTAGCAAAGGTCTGTAAAATAGCACGGCTATAGCTTAAATTATTCGAAAAATTGTGGTCACACTAACGAAAGATTAGATAAAAAGGAAGGAAGGAAAGGATTCATGGCAGCCGAATATCGAGGTGAGAGCAAAAAAGGCATCCAGGTCTTATGCTAAGGTGGGGGTCTTTCACAGAAGGTGGTCCTCTGACTCTACGAAATCATAATCAAGCTCATTATGTTCTATGAAGTATTTACATAGTACATAGGGTAGAGGGGTCTAGAAAAGACCACACTTGCAAAGAAACTCGAGAGCGTTCATTAGCGTGCGAGCGGAGCTAGTGTGGTGCACAAAGGTCCACTCCAACCAACTGCTCATATATTGGCCACCGAGTTATGGTTGGGGAGAAGCCGTAGGATGAGAGAGGCAGTGGGCTTCTGTACGGATGGGTCAAAGCTTGGAAATGGAAGAGTTGGCGGAAGAGTTGATGGAGGGGTTCACTGTCAGGAGCTCTCTATGAACTCCAGCTTCAGATTTCGTGACTATTGCAGTGTTTTCCAAGCCAAGGTTGCAGCCATTAAGGTAACTGTAGATTTACTACTCCTTAGTGCAGCCTCCTTCAGAAAAGTAACCATCCCTCAAATAGAAGGGCGGCGTTACTAGCCTTGAAGTCATTAACAGTGCGTTCAATGTTGATCAAAGAAGGCCTGACCTCGCTGTCAATAGCATCGAGTTTCTTTGAGATAAGTCTGTTATGGGTGCCAGGCCACACGGTAATCGCATGAAATTGCATAGCTGATGAGCTAGCAAGAAAATATTTCCTAAAATCGCTGTCAGTAGAATGGGAGCGGGTCGGAGCTCTCGTATCCTCTTTTACTACTAGATAGCTGAGTCTCGCGGGAGCTTGGCCACTGTCCGCATATGCGCTGTCCCAAAAGCCTTTGGACCAAGATCGAACGCAAGACATCTATTGATGTCTTTGTCTTCAGTAAGACTAGCCTCTCCTTAGTTTTGAGGCTTTTAACTGGCCATTGCCTTATTGGCGTTCATGCTGTAAGGTTGGAAATCTTACAAGACGCCATCTGCAAAAGCTGTATGGAAGAAGATGAGGTGGAAAGAACTCAACACTTCCTTCTTGACTGCCCCACATTTAGGATGTCAAAACTTAAACACTTGCGAGCGCATACCTTCAGATATCTCACCGAACTGACGGGTGTGGAAATTGAACGTCTGTACAAATTGCTAATTTATAAGTTCGAACAGTTCTTCATTTCTATGGCTTCACAAAGAACCCTCTAGATCAGTCATCTAGTTAGGAAAGAAGAGAAAACTTCGACCTCCAATATCAAAATTACACCTTTTTTCCTTATAAAGATGCTTCATCACGCTTCTCTATAAATTCTTAAGGCACAACAAGATGTTAACGGGCTATGCTACTAATTCTACTACTCCTAAATATTGACTAATTTTAGTCTTCTTTGTTTTATTTGACAAAAGTGAACTTGGAAGGTGGTGGCAAGTAAAAAAAAGAAATTTATTGATTTTAATTGAACCAATTTACCATTTTCAGTCTTTATTTTTATATATATACCCTGCGCAGATCGGATTAGTATAACATATAGCTATAAAGTGAAGGATCGGATTCAAGTTCTGGTGAGCAAACTTTTTTTTTTTTTCTAAAGGGTATAATAGCTTCGGTACAACTAAAGTTAACGGTTTTTCTTGTTTTTCTTTCTTCTTTTATGGTCTCCTTCGTTAATATACTTTACAACTAAATTGTGTCCGCTTCCGATTGCCATTGCAAAGAAAACTTGTTCAATTTGAGCATCTGGCGATGGCCACAACGGAAGCACTTGGCCTATTAAGTGAACAAATAGCTTGTGAGAGCTTTATAATATATAAACTTAACTTATGAAGGAAAGAGCAATATTCAGCATTACGACTTGAAAAGAATTATAAGCAACAATTTAAAAAGTAATGTTATTTTTTGCTATTAGCAATTTTGAATTCAGTTACAAACATTTCGAAACATTCCTACACCAGTACAAAAGAGAGGGAGTGAAGAATATAAAGAGAGGGAAAGGTGTAAAAAGAGAAAGATATAATATTTAATAGAAAGAGAGAAAGGGAGAGGGAGGGAATGAGACACAGAAAAATTGAAGGAGAAGAAAACATAAACGGAAAAAATACAGAGAGAGAGAGTAACAAATAGAGAGAAATTGAAGGAGAGAAAAATATTTAATAGAAAGAGAGTGATATATGTATAAAGAGACAGAGAAAAATTGAAGGAGAAGAAAACATAAACGGAAAAAATACAGAGAGAGAGAGAGAGACAACGAAAGAAAGTGTGAGAGAGAAACAGAAAAGAGAGAGAGGAATTGAAATTTTTATTTTTATTATGTCAAATTTTTACAAATAAGTATATTCCAAAAATCATAACAGTGCCTAGCACTTGGGTATCCAAATACTCGACTAGCTAATTGATCTAACATCTCCTATTTCTGCATTCGCATAGCTAAATTACAGCTAATTTATTATTTAATCCAATTTTGTCTTTCTTGTATGCTATAAGGTCCTAGAAAAAATTTCCGAGTATTCAACCGGCTGATCTCATCACGACGAACCATGGCGTAGAAAGCCTTGCTGCATATACTATAGTACAGGTGGTCAAAGCAGCAAAGTGGAAGCTGCCCTTAGACACAAAGAATCTGATATTTGGATGACTGCGGCTCTGCAAACCTCGCACACTTTGATTTCATTCTAAAATACATTGATTACCAGGTACCCCTAGAACTGGTTGTGGTTTCTCTGATCATGTAACTTCGGGTTAGTCATGGGAAGACACGCTAAAGAAGAGGGCGGATGGATCAAAACTTTCGAGCAGGGTTTATGGAGTTTATATTGGCATCTGACCACTGCAGCATCTTCCAAGGCATCTCCCACGGAACTGGCTGCCATAAAAGTAGCAGTAAATCTACTGCTCCGAAACGCAGTCTCCTTCAGAATAGTGACTAACCAATCCGGCGGTAGGGTAGCTATATTAGCATTGAGTTCGCTGACTGTGCGCTCAAGACAAGAGAAGCGATGTCTAGACTTCCTTTCTTTAGCATCGAACTATTTTATGTTTAGACTGGTTTGAGTGTCTGGTCACAGCGGTATTGCAGGAAACTATAAAACTGATAAGCTTGCTAGAACAGAACATGTCTGTACATTAGTCTCAATAACTGCGGTATGGGAACGTGTAGGAGCTCCGTTGGCTTCATGTGGTTTATTACCGGACTGTTGGACATCAGACGAGCTCAGCAAGCGTTAGTCTACTACCAGCAGCCGTTGCCAGCTACATAAGCTGTTTGAATGAAGATGAGATAGAATTATTTCAACACTTCCTCATCAAACGTCCTGCTTTTGCCAAATCAAGGCAAAAACCGCTCGGATCGTAGACTTTTAGACATCCAAGTTAATTTAATAAAATATTTAAGAAGATTTGAAGTTCGGGAGTTGGCTTCACGAAGGACTGAACGTAACAGTCTAAATGTGATTATAAATACCCACCACATAAATAGAAATGTGCAGACAAATTTACTTCTTCACAGGATTTTTTATTTAATATCTTTTCAAGATCTTTTGGAAAATTTTTAATTCGCAAAAAATATTTTTTTTTTTCTAGCCATCTAATCTTCGCTGCTGCGACTAGAAAATCTAAAAATTAGTAGCTCAGCATTTGCAGCTTTGTTTTTAGTCAAACGAGCAATTTTGATGCAAATTTTCCATTTTACTTTTCTTTCTGCGCCGTTTCTTTGCCTTGTCAGTGAAAATGCTCAAAAATCTGCTAAAAAATTTTTATTACTCAAAAGTTCGTATTGTGGAGATGCTTTTACATTTTTTGAGCAACTGCTGAGTGGAAAATGTCGCTAATTTAAGAACACCAAAAACTTGGTTAGCTATAATAAAAGTTGAAAACTCGTTAAGAACAGTAGAAGCTGTTCGTGCGAAATCGTAAGCATAGTTGAGAGCGTATGGTTTCGTTAGAGCAAAAATATTTTCCTACTTTCGCACCCAGGAGTTGTTTAGAAAATATGTTGAGTGCAGTGAGAGAATGCAAGAAATTTATTTCAAAGAAAAAGTGGAAACTTTGCTTCGACGAGTTGAGAAGTAGTTATAGGAATTTTAGAAGTAAAAATAAAAAGAAAACAAGTAAGGAAGGGCTAAGTGCGGGTGTCACCGAACATTTTATACTCTCGCATGATAAAGTGATAATCGAGATTTCATTATCCGTCATTTACATATTTTTTTATTTTGCTGTAAAATTAATTAGATTAGTAGTTCCTGAGATATGGTTTGTGGTCCAATTTTAAAAAAAGCCGCGGTGCAGCTTCCTTCTGCCAATTCTTCCGTAAAATTTAGTGTTTGTGACGTTTTTTGTTAGTCGGTTAACGCACTTTTCGTGATTTTCAAAATAACCTTTGTATGGGAAGTGGGCGTGGTTATTATCCGATTTCTTCCATTTTTGAACTGTATATGGAAATGCCTGAATAAAACGACTCTGTAGAGTTTGGTTGACATAGCTATAGTAGTTTCCGAGATACGTACAAAAAACTTAGTAGGGGGCGGGGCCACGCCCACTTTTCCAAAACAATTACGTCCAAATATGCCCCTCCCTAATGCGATCCTTTGTGCCAAATTTCACTTTAATATCTTTATTTATGGCTTAGTTATGACACTTTATAGGTTTTCGGTTTCCGCCATTTTGTGGGCGTGGCAGTTGGCCGATTTTGCCCATCTTCGAACTTAACCTTCTTATGGAGCCAAGGAATACGTGTACCAAGTTTCATCATGATATCTCAATTTTTACTCAAGTTACAGCTTGCACGGGCGGACGGACGGACAGACGGACGGACAGACGGACGAACAGACAGAGATCCGGATTTCAACTCTACTCGTCACCCTGATCACTTTGGTATATATAACCCTATATCTGACTCTTTTAGTTTTAGGACTTACAAACAACCGTTATGTGAACAAAACTATAATACTCTCCTTAGCAACTTTGTTGCGAGAATATAATTAAAAGTTGAAGAAAAAACGGTATTACATGTTGCTAAAATCATATTTGGACATTACACTACAGTGCTTGCGCCGCCTCTAGAAAGCTGCAAATGGATTTAACCGCTCTAGACTCGTGGCTCACCGAATGCTACATTGGCATACCGAAAATTCCATACAAGTGCTGTATATACTCAGGCATGGAATACTATATATCCACAAGTGCCCTTATATGTTCAGAACAAGCGCCAAATATCAGGGCTTACAATTGATAAGCGGCGTATATGCAAAAACCACATCAAGAGAACCTAGTTTAAATTCGGTTTGCGCAACTATTCTGGCTTTTAAGTTAAGATCCCGACTCATCTACTTGTATAAGGCAATACTTAGACCGATCTGGTCGTCTGAAATTCAAATCTATGGCAGTTCAACAAATTTTAAAGTTGTACAATCCTCTCAAAATAAACTTCTTCGCACTATAGTGGGAGCACCTCCCAAATCGAGACCCTAAAATGTCAACTATAAAAGAAACTATAGAAAAATTTAGCAGTCGTTACCTCTCTATTGGAGAACTGCTGAATAATAGTACAAAACTAGAATGATATATCTACCTATATATCATCTATTAAATCTGCCAAATCAATTTCACAAAGGAAAAACTCGAGCTGCTTGGCACTTATTTAACATGGGCCTAGTTTCTTGTGCGAATTGCCGGTTCTGCGACTTGGAGTCTGGAACACCAGAACACCTGCAATCGACAAATAGGGATCACATCGCCTCAATAGCACTTAGCAGTATATATACATTTTTCAAATTGATGGAGTATATATTTAAAGGGCACAATATATTTAGTCGTGTGCATCCTGACTATTTATCTAATCTAATCTAAGCCTTAAAAGAGACATGTTTGACCTTCACTGAACTCCAAGAAAAATATGCTGATTTCAAGCGCAGTTACCCAATTTGTAGAAGAATCCCAAACAATGGCATCAAAACAATGAAAACAAATTATTAATATTTTCGTGTTTAAGTATCTCTGTAGCAAAGAAATGCTTACAACTGCAACCTTATATGTTGAACAGTGTTCTGAACTTGCCACGTTGTTTGTAACATTCTAAAGGAACGTCGGAGGCCGTTTAAGTTGTATAAATACTCGTAAATGATCAGTGTGACAAGCTGAGTCGATATAGTTATATCTGTCTGTATATACGACCTAATGCCTCTGGAATGATCAGGAATTTTGCAAACGTCTTTTTGTTACGAAGAAGTTGATATCGAATAACTAGTATATCATATGGCTGCCATACAAACGGACCGGTCAAAATTAAGCCCTTGTATGAAAAACTTTTTTATTTGACGAGATATCTTCGCGTAATTCGGCATAAATAACTATCCATTACGTCGCTATAATATGCAAAGAAATTTTCCAAACCGGACAGTTATAACATATAGCTGTCATACAAACTGGCAGGTCAAAATTAAGTGCTTGTATGAAAAACTTTTTTATTCGACAAGATATTGTCACGAAATTTGTCACAGGCGGTTATCCAAAGCATAGTTAAAAAATTTGAAAAAATTCTACAGATCGGTTCACTATAGCATATAGCGGTCATACAAACTAAACGATCGGATTCAAGTGCTTATATGAAAAACTTTTTCATTTGACGAGATATGTCCAAGAAACTTGGCACAAACTTGGAGACAAAGATACAACCTCGGAAGAAATTGTTCAAATCGAATGATTATAGCATATAGCCGCCATACAAGCCGAACGATCGGAATCAAGTACTTGTATGGAAAACTTTTTCAATTAATGAGATATCTTCAAAAAATTTGGCATGGATTATGAACTAAAACAATTGTGCAATCTCCGAAGAATTGGTTCAGATCGGATCACTGTAGCATATAGCTGTCATACAAACCGAACAATTAAAATCAGAATAAATAAAGATATGTTTATACAATTTTCTGCTATAAAGAAGTCATATGTAAAGGATATTATAGCATCGGTGCAACCGAAATTAATATATTTTGTTGTTTTTTTTGTTTTTTTCCCCTCCGCAATTCATTGCTCTGAGTTGCAGTGTGCTCCCAGCCTTATTTTTTAAGCAAAGGATATTTCGTAAAGTCAACAAAAATCTGCTTTTTCTTACATTTACAACAATATATTTTTAACAACAACAAAATAGTTATGTCCCAAAAATTCTTATAAATTTTCTTACTCAAAAAAAATGTATTCTTTGAGACTAACAGCAGGTATTTTCCGGAAAGCTGTTAATATAAGTCAAGCCGAGGTTTACTTTCCGCACAGCCGTAGATGAGTCTTAAGCTTCATAATAACGTATGTGCTTAACTGAACATCTCAAATCTATCCACAATGGTTTTCGTCACATCTTTCTAGTTCTTTCTATCTTACCTCTAACTCTCCGATTGCTAACGCATGCCACCCCCGGCCAACCAAACAATTTAATTAATACAATAACCTGACAAAAATATCTCAGCGATACATACATATATACATGTTTTCATATGATATAGTATATATTAGATATATTTGTATATGACTATTCTAGCAACTATCGCTGCATTGAAAAATAACCTCAAATTTTTACCTTTCAACATCCGCTAAAAGTGCCATCATTTTTGCATATTTCCAGCTTTTGCAACCTTTTTCGCCGCTTTACATTTCAATTATGTTTTTGCGCAAATATGAATAATATAAATACCTTTTGCTCGACGCTGACTATCACAATGAATATGGGAAAAAGCAGAAATTTATGCGGAGTGTCATGATAGTGTACTTTCAGTGCTTTCTATGCGGCAATGTGGATATATGTGTATGTGTGTGACTGTGTAAATATGCGAAACCGAATTCTGCTGAACTATGCGAGCTTTTGTAGTTTGATACTATGAAATTTTGTCAACGGACAGTCGGTTGTAAAAGTATGCTGCATTCCTACCGCCCTCCTGGGCTAGTAAATGTACGCACACACACACACAGACAGAGAGTAAGCAGCTTGCCACACATATTTACATAAATTTTGCAAACAATTTTTTCGACAAATTTCCTGAGCTGAGTGCACTTAAGCGACAGTGGATATCCAAGTTGGCACTTATATACATATACATATACATACACATATACATATATATATATGGGTATAGCATACAAGTACATACCTATATGTACATATATTCATAAGCACATAAGCACATGTACATAAATGCAAGCCATAGTTGTTTATGAATTTGAGCCAATCAACCAAAGTGAAACTCGACAAAGATTGTTATTGCTGCTGAATATGGATATGTGTATGTACATATATATGGCTGAATGTATAATATATGGATGTATATGTTCAGTTTGTATGAGAGCATATACACATACATATATGTGCGACGCCGAGCTAGCAGCTGTCATCAGGAGACTAAGCATTTGCTAAAGTAGTATTCTAGTAGTGCATTGACAACATGTTGCAAGGTGCCAAGGGAGTCCACATAAGTACCGTTATCTAAGTATGCACATACATATGTATATATGCACCTACACACCCGCACAAAAAGTACTTTATAAACGTGTTGCGAGCAGCTTTTAATAGAAATACCATTTTGCTATTGAAGAGTGATCGAATGCCATTACGTTATTAAATTCCGAATAGTTGCTTCTTGCAACACACACTTTTTGCTTTCGATTTGCGCTTTGTCACTGCTGGTGGCTACCTTGTGGCACGCTGGAATGCCATTGATTGCATGTGATGAATTTTGTGTAAAAAGTTGTGAAGCAAAAAGCTTCGGATTTATATTTCCCAGTGTGAAAAGCAATAGCGTATAGCAGAGGTTAAAACAAATATGTATATATATATATATATATGTATTTATATATGTATACAACAAACCAAAATAAGAAAAAGCGTTAACTTTGGCAGCACCGAAACTATAATATCCTTCACAAATAAAGAAGTTAGATACAGGCAACTGATTTTTATCATTCAGTTTGTATGGCAACTATATGCTATAGTCGTCCGATCTGAACAATTTCTGCGGAGATTATACCGTTGCCTTGAACAACAGTCAACGACAAATTTCGTGAAAATATCTCGTCATATAAAAAAGTTTTCCATACAAGCACTTGATTCCGATCATTCAATTTGTATGGTAGCTATATGCTATAGTTAACCGATCTCAACAATTTCTACGGAGATTGTAACGCTACTATAGCACATAATCCACGTCAAATTTCGTAAGGATATCTCGTCATATCAAAAAGTTTTCCATACAAGAACTTGATTCCGATCGTTCAGTTTGTATGGCAACTACAAGCTATAGTGATCCGATCTGAACAATTTCTTCGAGGGTGGTACCGTCGGCTTGGATAATAATCTGTGTCAAATTTCGTAAGGATATCTCGTCTAATAAAAAAGTTTTTCATAAAAGAACGTGTTTTTGACCGTTCAGTTTGTATGGCAACTATAAGCTATAGTTAACCGATCTGAACAATTTCTACGGAAATTGTACCGCTACTATAGCAAATAACCCACGTCAAATTTCGTAAGGATATCTCGTCAAATAAAAAAGTTTTCCATACAAGAACTTGATTCCGATCATTCAATTTGTATGGCAACTACAAGCTATAGTGATCCGATCTGAACAATTTCTTCGGGGGTTGTATCGTTGGCTCGGATAATAATCTGTGTTAAATTTCGTAAGGATATCTCGTCTAATAAAAAAGTTTTTCATATAAGAACGTGATTTTGATCGTTCAGTTTGTATGGCAGCTATATGCTATAGTAGTCTGATCTGAACATATCATTGGCTGTGCAACATGTTGCTAGAGTCACATTAGACGTTTATCTTAGACCAAATAATATATTTTCTGTCAAATTGTAAATTTTTATACATTTTTCGATTCAGTCATTCTTCTATATTTTTTTTTCTATATTTCTAAATCCTCAAAAAGCTAACATTTAGTCCTTTAATATGAAAAACAAGCTTATGGCATTCCAAAAATTTAATACACCTGAGATTTATAAGCAATGTGAAGCAGAAATCACCAGTCACTCTCCAAATCAAACAGCAACAGTTAACAACAAAATACAACAACAAAGTCATATTGAGCTTCCTGTTAAGCTCAGACGAGCATTTGGTTTGCAAAAATTTTTGAAATTTTCATTTACTGCATTCTCACCTGACTAAAAGGCTCACAGCAGCTACCCGCTGCCCGCTCCTCCGTCCAACAGTTGGTCATGTGTACCATAGGTATTTAGAGTTAATTTTTCTCTTTTATTACGTTGTTATTATTGTTATTGTAGCAAGCATTTTATTGAGTCCTTGGCATACCCTTCGTAGGGAAATATTTACAGACATTACTCTGCTGTCGCCCCCAGACAATTCTGCATTTCTATATTTGCATGTGGGTTGTAGACTGCGGGGCATACAACCTGCGCGGAGGCGTGTGTGGCATACAATATGAGAACAATATGAGATGGACAGTTGCAATTGCAATTGAGTCGGAGGTGTTTACATGATTATGTGTGCGTGTGGTTGGTTGGTATGTATTTCATATACGAATATTTGACTAGTTCACAACCACACGCACACACAAACAAATCACATTAGCTTACCGATCATTTGCAATGTCCGAAACAATAAATCTTATGGTATGTGCTTTAAAAGCACTAATTGTACACTAAAGCTCGGACAAGTTTTTTTGAATGGCAAATTTGTGTTAAAAAAATATTTTTTTCAGAAAACGCAGAGCAAATTTGCTGCAACAAAACATAAAAAGGCTCTACCGTACTTTACATAAAAGCTTTTTTACAAATTTGGATTTTAAATTCAATTTAATTGTAATACCTTTGTTTTGGTTTTATTATATACTAACAAAACTGTTTACTACTTTTACAATAATAATGTAGAAAAGCTTTTCATTCTACAAAAAAGTTAAAAAAAATTTGGTGCTTAGAAACTATTACAAACAAAGTTGCTTTGCCTTTATAAAATACAAACAGAACTTTTTTAATTTTTTTGTAACAAAAGCTCACAAAAGCTCCCTCACATTACCATAACATTTTTTGAGCTTTAAAAATATTAAAAATAAACTTATTTTGTTTGAATAAAACTTTTTAAGATTTTTTAAATAAAAACCCACAAAAGCTTTCTCACTAAATCCAAAAACTTTTAAAACTTGCAAATTATTATAAATAGACTTGTTTTTGGAAAATTTTGAACTTGAAATATAATATATAAATAAAGTTGTTGTTTGCTTTATGAAATATGAATACAACCTTTTTTATTATTACGTAATAAAAGCTCGCAAAAGCTCTCCCGCTTAACATTTTTTTGTGGTTAAAAAATATTATAAATAAATTTGTTTTTGGCTTCACGAAATATGAATAAAACATTAAAATTTTTATAATAAAAGCTCAACAAAAGCTCTTCTATTTAATCAAAACAATTTTTGAACTTCAAAATTGGTACAAAAAACTTGATTTTGGCTTTATGTAATATGAATAAAACTTTTAAAGTAGTTGTGTAATAAAAGCTTACAAAAGCTCTCTCACTTTATAAAAAAGCTAGCTTAAATATTAATACATCTTTTGACTGTTTTGTAATAAAAGCTTAAAAAAAGCTTTTAAAATATAAATATTTACGTTGTAAAACAAAGCAGAGTTTTCTTTAACAGAAAAGGCTCAAAAAATCACAAAAAAAAACATAAAAAGTAAAAATATTGTTAAACTTTCAGCTATATAATATTTTCATATTATATTTGTATAAAAATATAAAGTGGCAAAGTTCAAACATTAAAAAATATTTTGAAAAATAATATTCAACCACCCTGTGTATGTAACAAAAAAACTGCTCTTCATGCCACGATAAACGCACCAAAAATCGCATGAGCTTATTCTTCACGAGCGTTCCTCAGCGATTTTCTTTAAGCTCACACTCTGAATAGCTTACAGAGATCTCAACTGAACCAAATATTTCATAAAAAGGAACAACAGAAAGTGCATATTTTTTGTTTTATTACTGCACTCACCTGTAGTTCGAATCAAATGAAATCAAAACGTGCAACACACTCTTACTAATTTTGTAAAGTGCTGAGCACTCAGTTAACAGACAGCTTGAATAAGGCTGAGCACACAGTGTAGTGTAGCGAGACAACAAAAGTAAAAAAAAAATTATAGGAATCTGCGGAAAGTATACGAGACTACATGGCGTTAGTAATTATAATAATATTAGCAGCTATTTGGTTTTATCAACTGAACCAATTTTTTCCATTACTGTAAACAAATCATGTTTCACTATGTGCTTCGCTTAAAGTAACAAGCTAAGTATGAGGCAAGTGCATACCTTGTAGTATTGCAAGCGATTTTATGGCCTCTAAACTGCATAATCCACTCAGTCAGCTCACAGAAGACAAGTGTTGCAGTTTTTTAGTATTTTACCGGTGCGCTTGTTGCCTTATTTCGCCTATTGACTTTAGTACTCTGTTAGTTGGGTCAATTTAATTGCGTAAATTTTATTGCAACTGCAAATCGATGCTTGTTAACGATGCGCAACGCAGGAAAGAGATACAACTACTGTATGTATTCTGGCTGCCTGGAATTCATTTTAGAATAAAGAACGAGAACGAGAATGACCGCTTTCCTTATTGTCTTTAAAAAATATTTACTACAAAGAATTCCGAGTAACACAGTGACTGAATTAAAGCTGCTAGTCTCAGAACTTGAACATTGAAGCCTTGAGGACTTATGATTACATTGAGAGAGAAAAATTGGTCATTAGTCCTTCAATCACATAAATCATCATAGTTTTCGACTTTAAAGCAACTATGAGACGCCAATGTGTGGCCTTTAAATCACATTTTTTCCTCAATCACTGTCTATCTCTCTTCTGTCTGTTTTCTCCTATTCTGCCTCTATCTATCCACTCTCTCTTTCACTGTTTCTTCTTCTCTGTTATACTTTTGATGTTCCAGAGACATATGTCCTCTCTCATTTTGACTGCAATATTGGTAACTTGGATCACTGCCCCGCGGAACCCACCCGCACTCCCAGCGGCATCTTCTCCGCGCACGTACATCCGAGAGATATGTGGGTGGGGCGGAGTCGCTGAAGCAGAAGTAAGTAAGGGAAGAAGGTGAAGTTTTCTGACGGATAACAGATGGTTTTCTTCGGACTACCGCTTCTTTTAAGGTGGTAAGAATCCACTGCGATAGTAGAGCTACTGTACCGACCATGAGGATTTCAACAGGATGATAACAGACTGGAAATCCTCTATCTTCGAGTTTTCAGACTTTAGATCAACGGTCATCGCGCGAGCTCAGTAAGCGTTGGTCAGCAACCAGCACTCGTGGGGCTCAGAGTGAAACATAAACGGCTAGCTCACATCGCTGCAATGGTAGGCGTCCTAACTGAACCCTCAACTTAGCGTAATTTGATTTCTATCAGAATTGGAATCAAACTCAACTCCTTAAAAATTCAGAAATATAGTGATTTGTGAAAATATTTAGAACCCAAGATATCTGTACTTAATTAATGATATTTTCTTTAAGGTAAAAAAAGACTTTTTGCGAATTTATTTCTTAAATATGGATTGAGTAATTTTATTCGGACCTTTTGTACATTACTGAGCATACTTTTGACAATCTAGGGTTATTTCTTCACGAAATATTGAAGCATAAACTGGTAACAGAGCTTCTCCCAGAACGTCTTAAGAAAAAACACTTTGCGGTGTTCACCAAAACTTGGCTGGAAATTAACCGAAAATAAAAAACCAAGAAAAATTAGACAAATTATAATACAATCTTGCCTCCATCGTTCTCTGGTAATATTATTTTTTTCAATTTTGTTCAACTTTCCATCTTGTAATGAGGAAAACAAACAAAGGAAAGCATATTTTAATAGCAGTAAGTCATAAGTATTCTTTAGAAGTGCCCAGTTCTACAAACTTTTGTTTAAATTGCCTTTTTTCGAGCCACTTCTGAGAAACTAAAATTGTTTCCAACTATGTTTGATGCCTTAAACTGCCTTAAAGCTTCATTAGAGGTGAATATTCCATGAAGTTAAAGATTGAATGATGCGATTTTATAGAATAATCCACCATACTTGCTCGAAAATATAAAGTAGAGAGAGAATTCTAACTAATTTTATAATAATCTGTTTGTTTTAAGAATAGATTTTCTACATAACCACACTTTGTCTTAAATATATTGGGCATATTTCGACGAATTCGATCTCCGCTCACATTTCCATCCTTCAAAAAATAAAATTTTCCACTTTTGTTGGCCTACTTCATACACATATGTATAACATATACATAAATATTTACCAACCTCAAAAATAACCTCACTCTCATTTACTCACTGCCAGTATTTATTATAAATGTCTTTATGCGACTACTGTTATGCTTCTAATATTTACACATAAACAAATACAATATTATACTTGAGCTTACTGATACACAGGTATATAAATATTTGATCTCTCATTCAAGTCTGTATTGTGTATTGTGTGCTTAGCTTTTACCGACCGAAAAACAAATAGAAGAGACCAGAGCAAATAACCAGTGAAAACATATACATAAGTATATACAAACCAACAGTTATATAACAGTACAAAATGCTTAGCAAACTGCCCGTAAAGTTGAAATGGTCCGTCAGTAGCAGAAGTTGAAGAAAATTTCATTAAAAATCAGTGCAATAAATATGAATGAATAATAACATTAATTTAAGCACGGAATTTGCTGGCGTTCGCAGTTTGTAATTAATTTACGGATTTCTCGAATTTTGCGCAGCATTCCTTAGCTGCTTTGAAGAAATCGCCTTCTATCAAGAAATTACTGTTTTGCTTGGATTTTGCGCCATAAATCTATCAGCACAAGCGGTGCAAGCCAGCTTTGTAACATATACATACAAATACAAATACACCTGAGTTGCAGGCACAGAGCTGGAATGCTTCGGAGCTTTTTCGTTTACTCAACTGGCATTTGTGATTGTCAAGCACGTTCGGAAGTTTTGTTTGCGGCATTGCATTTTCGTAATTTCGCTGCTTGGGCACAAATCAAATGCCAACACGTGACTTGTATAGATGAGAGGTAGGGTTACACATGATTCGAGGTGGACCTAAATAAAATCGGATCTGATAAAAAGAGTTAAAAAGGTCAAGACTTATTTTCAGTTTTAAATGGATTTTTTGATCAGACAAATCCCCAGCTTATCTAAAGATCGCTTATGCTGATGAGAATGAATGACAGAGTTAGATCTAGTAATAGCTATCTAGTAACACATTAGAAAAATAAATAATCCCCCAGATGCAAGTGTCTAATTATTCTTTATTACTGGCGTAAACACACCTTACGCGGTTAAAGCCAAGTTAAAAAACAGACCACCAGTAGTTTACTCTTTTCTTTCTCTTTTTCTAATCTCTCCAACGGAGTGGCGACCTTCCTCTTTCTCGGCTTCGAGAGGCGGGTACTGTATCGAATACCCTCAGAGCTGAAGTGTTCTCAAATATCTGGACGACATGACCTAGCCAACGCAAACGCTGTCTCTTGATTCGCTGAACTATATCAATGCCGTTGTATAGCTCATACAGCTCATCGTTCTACCGACTGCAATGTTCGTCGTTGCCAATGCGCAAATGACCATAAATCTTCTACAGAACTTTTCGCATGAACACTGCTAAGGCCAACCCATTAGATGATATCATTGCCCATGCCTTCACATCATCAAGCAAGACGAGACTAGTGTAATTTGGTTTTTGTTCGTGAAGAGATGACTTTACTTTTGCCTACACAGCCCAAGTAGCATCTGTTGGCAAGAGTGATTCTGCGTTGGATTTCAAGGCTGGTACTGTTATTGGTGTTAATACTGGTTCAAAGATAAACGTGCGAAGCATGTCGCGAATTCGATGACAGTTTGTTTGAGAACAGGAAATATTTTGTCTTGTCCTCGTTCACCACCAAACTATTCTCCTCTGAAAATTGGCGGACTATACCTTAGACGAGGGTTTTTACAACCAAGAAATAATCCAATGATTCAAATATAACGCCTTGGAACAACTTTTGTGCTTGAGCTGGTACTCTTGAAGAAGAAAAGGCGTAGACTCCGCGTACACGGTTATAGCGGAGGTCTTCCTATGCTTCCCCAGGCGGTTAATGCGTCGAATACCTTCAGAACTGGAGTGTTTTCGGCCATACAGAAGACATGACTTAGTCAGCGTAGCCGCTGTTTGCTAATTTGCTGAACTATGTCAATGCCGTCATATATCTCATACAGCTCATCGTTCTATCGAATGCGATATTCGCCGTGGCTAACGGCTTCACACTTTAAAAAGAAGAAACTTAAGACTTCCATGTAAAAGAATGACCAAGAAACCACCAAATCAACTCTCGAGTTACTTACCATCTATTAAGCTCCAAAGCTGTCTGGCTTCATGGTCTCCAAAGCAGCTCTAAAGCTGACAAATCGGTCTTCATATCTTTTTACATTCTTAATGGATAGTGAAAAGAATTCCAAAGTACTCTGAAACTAAAACGGCCTTCGAGAGGATTATAGCGCTTGGTTATGAGCACAAGCTCGAGACCTTACACTTTTTCAATAGTTTGCGACGCATTAAAGTAATCAAATAGCTCCATTGGAGACAACCAAGCCATCTTTTGGTCAGTCAATCCTGTCTGCCTTCCTAAGCGTTTACTAGTCTTAAAAATTAAGATTCTGCAGATATTTTTAATAAAGCGGCTTAAAAACTCTATTAGATTAAAGATTTAATGAACTGTGAGTATTCTAATATGATGTACAGCCTACCCTAGACCTCTTTAAACCGAACAAAATGACGTTAACTCTCTTCTCTGGTACACAGAAAGCACACAAATACTTTTGACGAGGAGAATGTTCAATTAAATTTTGTTCAAAAATCATCCTTTGTGGCTCTGAGAGTTATAAACCGCTTACATACGAATGTATATACAATGAAGTTGTTAGTTAGTTTTTCCTGACGCTGACTTTTAAGTTCAAGGTTAGCGGCGCTGTGAGTTTTGGATCTCATAGCACAGGTTTCTATACAATGAAGTCCCCCAGCCGTTTTGAAACATTTTAAGCATACGACTATCGTAACACATGGCTAAAGACTATGTGAAGCAGATTTTGCGAAATCGTCTTGTCGTTAAATGTTTGGGTTTGAAAGACCGCTTTGGAACCCGGAATTCGAGTACTGTTTTCTAGAGTTTGACCTGTAGTACTTGAAATTATATTATACCCATCAGTAGCTCAGAGAAAACTTTCTAAATCATCATAGTGTTCGCTATATACAAGTAATATAAAATAACAGCTGATGGAAAACCATTGAACGCCACAAGTTGAGGCTTTCAGACTTTGATCGCCTTTATCTCGCAGGCTTTCGCCCTTTGACACAAAAGGCCGCCATTAAAGTGTTTCACAAAGTCAAAATATCAATTTTTGAATACAAAACCCAAATGTAAATTTTACTTACTTACCCCCTTCAGCTTACTAAATGCAAACCACACACTTTAACCTCCAAATACGGAATGCCAAAAGGTGGTTTTATTCTCATAATGACTTTTTAAATATCTTCTAATCATCCAAAGGTCATTTCTCTTTTAATTTAGGCATTTTATGCAAACAACCAAACCTCGGGGTCATCTCGAAAAAGGTACGAATTTGAAATTCAAATTAATTTTATACGCAAATTATTTACTCGCAGCTGCGATGAGCTGGCAGAGAGTGAAAAATGAGTTGACGTTTTTCGACTTTTTGGCAAGCCATATTTTTACCTAACCGGTTTTGCAACAACAAACATATTGTGGAATTTTAAGCCGAACGCTAGGCGGTCTTAGGGTTCATCATTCGCTATGGATTCATGTTGACTTTTGGGATACCAAAACAATAAGTGACTTTTAATGGAATGAAATCTGTAGCGTTAGATGAAAGATATTGTCCGAGGGCGAGTGCACCGACAGACAGTAGGCTACTTTTTTTATTGTAATTTTCTTGAATTTTTTTTTCGCTGACGGCATTTACACAGAACGCCTTGGAATTTCATTTCAACTCAACGCTGCTGGGCCGCTTTCTTTGTCGCTTTGTCTACACGCTTACTCGTGCCTGCCTTTCTACCTTTTGCATTACTGTGGTGTTTTCTGTTGATTACTTTTCTTCTGCTGCAATGACGTGCAAGAAAACCCATTTCAAATAGATTTACTGATTGTAACGTCATTGTCATGATTTGTAGACGGCCTAAAGCTTTCAGAGTTATTACAAATATTTGTTGTATTAAATATTTCCACTAATTCGAAGAGTTATTGCCGAGCAGAGACTTTTTCTTGTATTATTCTGCAAAGCGTTTATTTACACCACAAATGCATTCGCCTAAGTGAGCTTGCATTAAGTGAATGGGTTTCTCACGCTACGTATGTACATATATATATGTGTATACCATCTACTACTTTGCAATATATATATATTTTGAAAAATAGGGACAAATAGACAGCTGTCAATGTCAAACGCCAGCTCTTATGACATTTTTTCTAACTCTTAGTCAGTAAGTGCTATTTTCGTAGCATACTTTTTGGATGTGAAACTAAATAATCAAAAAGAAAGCAATTTTTGTAGTATAGTTTTTGGATGAGATACAATATATTGAAAATAAACCATTTTTTGTAGCATACATTTGGGTTTGATACAAAATACTCAAAAGAAACCAATTTTTGGAGCTATGCTATTATATCTTTTAGGCAGGGAAAAAAGAAAAAAAATATTTTCATATTATTTCTGAAAGATTAAAAAAATCTCTACTGCAACAATATTATAAACTATTTTTTTTTATATTAATATATGTCAAGTTTTAAGAAATATTCACTTTAATAACTCCCTAAAATTAAAAATATTTTTTTTTTTTCAAAAAATGTGACGAATCTTCGAATTTTAAAATATCAAAATATTGCTGACTTCATTATTTAGTCAGTAAGTGCCATTTTCGTAGCATACCTTTTGGCTGAGATAATGATATCAATTTTTGTAGCATACCTTTAGGGTGTTTTACTAAGTAGTTGAGCAGAAATGTCAAATATATGGATTAGTAACATATTTGATGGGTTAAAATGTCCTCTTCTTTATTAATAACAGTAAAAAATTTGATATGTAAGTGATTAATTATATGTATGTTTAAGCCAGTTAAATTTTCGCTTTGTTATTCACCAACAAGCAGTCAAGTCTTATAACGTCCCTAAACCCCACCATCACTGAATTCACTCAGATCTACGATTTAATTTGAGACTTACTATATTAATTATCACAATGGGCCACCTAAAGGTATACTCTATATCTACATGTCCACTCTATCTACCTACCTAATACAGAAAATTTTATTTTACTAAAATCACATTAATGATTTGTGATCTGCATTTGATTAATTAATTGGTCTATGAAATCTTTCAGACTTTAATGCCATTCCCGACATTTTAGAATAGTGTATGACCGGCTTAGCTATAGATAGCTCTGTCAAAAACTTAAAACATACGACGGCATGTTAAATTGATTCTAAGCCCGAAATAGGGGCATAAAGTAACACAATCTGCTTGAGAGAGATCTTAAAATATCAAATTCGCTTTCTAATGTTCTCTTATATAAAATTTGTTACCCCAAATTTGCTGAAGAATATATAGAGATAATTATACTTAGGCTGAATAAAGCGTTCGGCTCTCAATACTTGAGGTTAGTGATACACTCTGTTCCAACAATTCTAGTAGTTTTGTTTCAATAAAACTGAATACTCGTGCGGAAAATTAGGTATAGCTAAGAGTTTTTAAATGCAGAGGTTTTCACTTAACCAATATATTTCGATGAGTTCAATCATAACGACTTTTTTAGTATTCAACCCACCATTATTCATTTCCAAACGATTCATTAACAGCTTTGGCGCACAGTTATAGAAAAATGCAGCCATTCCTACTTGTAGTGACCCAGTTAATAACCTTTCCAGACGAAACCAACTGATTTCACTTGCCGAAATCTTTAGCTTTTCGCTTTGTGATATGCTTCAAATGCCAAACCAGTCACAAACAAAGAGAAATATCAAAGCAATCACTCTATGCAGCAATCAATGGTCGATTTATAATGCCACTCAAGCACGCGATTGACAACAAAAAGCAGCAACGAAGTGGCAGGCAGTCAAAATGTCCTGCCAAAGCTGCACATATACCAACTGTCCTCTATGAGCGGCCACAAATTAATTTGATTTGCTTTGCTGCCATTTGGAACTGATTGCCAACACTTTGCAACCAAACAGGCGTTTCCACGAGCAAATGCCTCCGCTAAATGCTCTGTGTGTGCTTTGTATTTGTCACATGAATGTATAGGTCTACAAATTCATACGAATTGTGATTTGACTAAATGGTTTCCACAAAACAAATATTTGAAATTCTTTCATTTTGCTTGCCATTTTCCTTGCCCCATGGCGTGAGAAAGTGTAGAACTTATTTAACTTTATTTATGTGTTCAATTGATTTCGTTTTAATTTTAGAGAATTTTGTAATGGAATGAATAAAAATGTTTGCGCCAAAAGGTAGGCAGCGTTTCTGCTAATCTTGAACTCAGCTAGATTTGTGCTCAAATGTAGGCAACACTTTTTGTATAAATATTAAATTCGATAAAGTTTTTGCCATATATCTATGACTGATTTTGTCTTCAGCGAACAATGACTGTTTGAAAACTTGCAACTTCAATTGATTGTCATTCTGTTTAAACACAGCGCTAAAATGTAGGCAACATTTTTGGTGTTATTTTCATGACAACCATTTTTTAATAAAGAAAATTCTATTAATTTTTTTAGGCAGGCAAAACGTATAAGGAATATTCATGTGAAAAACTTCCTAAACGATATTTTTTCCAAAAATGTGACGAAACTTCAAAATTATTAGCAAAATATATCCTAAATAGTTTCAAAATATTGATCCATTTCTTTTTTTCATCCCTATCAAGTTTGGCCTAACACATTTCACTCAGTGCTGCCCTCTTCAAAATACAAATACAAATAGTTAATACTTTCCACAAAATTTCTCTCCTGCTGCTCACCAACACTTCAGTTTGCTGCAAATGAGTATATACTTAAGCTTGCTGAGGATCGAAATTTCGGATAGCGCACGTATATTGTAATGAATAATAAATAGAACTGACACCGGTCAGCGACGGTGTTGGAAAGTGTTTATTCATTCATTCGTTCGTGCATTTAATCGCGCTTAAATAAATCCGCTTCCCTTACGCCCGGAGAGCAAAGTCAATATCTACCTGCAAACATATGTATAAATGCATTTAAAGGACGTGTACTATACACACACAGTCACAAAGCAGGCAGCGAAATTAATGAAATGTACAGCTCGAGACTCGAGGATATTAAGCCAAAGTAATGGTGAATTGAAAAGGATTTTATTGAAAAATAAGAAAGTATGAGTCTAGGTAGTTTATAGCAAGAGAGAGCGGTTGAGAAGTGATTGCAAAGCGGAGTCGCGTCCTATTGAATGGCAAATAACGGTAAAGAAATTGTTATACGGTATTTTGGCTTTACGAAGGTGTTTAATTGAAATGCCAAATTCCAAAAATTTTCAAACACGGAATGTAAATCTTGAACTCTGTAGATTAGTTGATGTGATTAAGTAGAGAATGCACCGCAATTGCAGTGGTTACGGTCTATTTATATAATTTCGAACATAGAACATAGAAGATAAATTATAGTACATAGATCACATTTAATAGTTTTTGAAGGCAATGGACACCGAAATTCTGAATATGTAATAATTAATATGGAACATATAATATAGAATATAGAATGGAAACTATAAAACATAGAATATGGAAAACAGATTGAGTAGTAATACATAGAGTGAAATATATAAAGCAATATTTTGTACCTTACACATAACATAGAATATATTTCTTACAATATAAAAGACAGAATATAGAATACACAACGTAGAACATAGAACGCAGAGTTCTTAGTATAAAGTTTAAGAATACAGACTAAAAGCTCATAACATGGAAACCAAATTTAAGAATATCGAGCCTATTAAACAAAAGCAATATATAATGCATAACGTTAAACATAGAATACATAATATAGAACATGAGATACGAAATATAATCTATAATATAGAACCTGGACAATGAAACATAGAATATGGAACACAAATTGTATTGCACATATTGCAGAACATAAAATATATAACATAGAATACAGAATATGTAACAACATAGAACATAGAATGCATATTATAGAACATAAAATACAAAACATAAAGCAAAGATGATGAGCTTTGAAAAATAAATCATAGACTTTCGACTATAAAACATAGAATATGAAACACAGATTGTGTAGCACAGATTGTGGAATGTACAACGCATTATATAAAGCAATACCTTATACATAACATAGAACATAGAATATAGAACAGAATTTGAGTAGGAAAATTTGAATAATATAGAGTGCATTATATAAATAATTATAGAACATAAAAAATATAAGTTACAATATAGAAAATGGAATATAGAATACACAGCGTAGAGCATAGCATGCAGAAATCTAGGTACTGAGTTTAAGAATGCAGACCAAAAGCATATAATATGGAATACTGTATAAAGAATATAGTTTTATACAAAGCAATATATAATGCATTACATAGAACATAGAATATAGAATATAGAACTTATAAAAAAACATAGAATATGGAACACAGATTGTATAGCGCAGACCGTAGAACAAAGCACTTAAAAAATAGAATAAAGAATATATAACAACAACATACATAGAACATAGAACATAGAATACACACTATAGAACAAAGAATACAAAATATAAAATTAGGATTATGAGATTTGAAAAAGTATTCATAGAATGTCGATTATAAAACATAGAATTTAGAATATATATCACAAGTCGTAATTAAGAGTATAAAACTTAAAATTCAAAACATAGAATATAATGGAATATTTTCCACCACCCATTAGTACTAGAAAAATATATTTTAAGAAATTAATTATTTAGCAGAAAGATCTATCATTAATATAAAAAAGCAGACCACAAATTAGCAGCAAAGAATGCATTATATACTCACTGTGGCCGTGGCATAAAGATACAACATTCTTGGAGAAACTTTTATAGAACTCATGCCACTACTGATAGATCTCTTAGTACTCGTTTTACTCAACCGTCTAAAAATTATATTTCAATGAAGTCGCAAGTGACTCTACCAGTTGCTAATGCAAACACATTATTCTATTGAAAATTATATGCTCATATAGCATCAGCTCTTTATAATAATATTCAAATGGGTCAGTCGGTATTCTTGAGTCTCGCAGGTGAATTTAAGCTGTACAAACTGTGGTTGTGAAGCCTCAGGCTGATCGCTTGCCTAACTTACGTCTTATTCAAAGAATTCTATGTGAGTTTTTGATTGCTATCTTGAAGGTTTTCCTTCGAATAATCGGTTTCTGAACCATGATATATTGCAAGTAGTTTTTTTAGACAAATATAAGTTTTACATTTTAAACCCTGAGTTTGAGCACACACATACTACCACACAAAAATGTGATGGAACGCATTAGAAAAGACCACACTTGCAAACTAATTCGATAGCGTTCGACGAGTGGAGCTCATCGGCATATGTGGAGCACTCAGATCCACTGCAATCATGGTTCTTAATTCCATTTTGATTATGTAGTGCTAATAGATATCGCCGGAAGATGTATGGCAGCGAAAGTTGCTATCACACAATCTGGGTTTTTAAATGAACACATGTTTAAACATTTTGAAATCATCACACGCTTTGACTTTACACCAGATGTTTTGGATCATAAGAGTCGCCAAACCAAACTCTGGCGGCTGTTTCTCTGCCTACATACCTGCGTGAGAGTTGTGGCTGCGTACAAGCCGTTATAGAAGAGAGGGTTAATGAGCTTCTTTACGGATAGGTCAAAGCTTGAAAGGAAGGTTGATGGGGGCATATTGTCAGGAACTATATTACAGTGTTTTTCAAGCCGGGGTTGCTGCTGTGCCGGTGTTCCCCTCTCCTCATGCGCGAGCATGGCTAGCGCGGAGCTACCATCGACTTATGCACTGTCACAAGATCCTTTCGCCCCAAAATAGCTTGTAAGAGATATTGTCAGCTCTTTGCCCTCAGTAAAGCTAGTATCTACCCAGTTGTAGGGGTTGTAACAGGTCATTGCCCTATCGGCGTTCATGCTGTAAAGTTGGGAATATTAATGGGCGCCAGAGGCGGAAGCTATATGGAAGAAGATGTGGTAGAAACATCTCAACTCTTTCTTCTTGATTATCCGGCACTGGCGAGATCATGGCTTGGGAGCTCATACTTTCAAACACTCCAGCGAACTGATGGGAATAGAATTTAAACACCTGTGTAAATTTGTATTGGTCACTAGGCGCTTTCCGGACTTACTTGTATAATACCGAACACAGTAGTTCTATTTTTATCGCTTCACAAAGGATTTCATATAATAGATAAAAAAACCTATCCTAACCGCGTTAGATCTTAAGTTTAACAAAAAAAAGGCATTCTTATACTAAAACTGACTGATCCAAACGAGGTTTGATCTCCAGAATATAAACTATGCTATAACAAAGGTATCTGAGCCTGTGCTTAATCTCCGAATGGTAAGCTGTAGGGGTGTCTCCCACGAATTACGACATGGTCTATGATATTTATTTTCGTGATTTTTAAACCTGTGCGAACCTAATTAATTAAGAGTATCTATTACGCTGGAACCTATGCTATATAAAACTGAGCGATTATATTGGCACGTGGTTAAATTCTTCGAGATCTTGTACAAAGCGAGGGTTTCTTTGTGGAGGCTAAATGTTAAATCATTTTGAACATTGTTAGTTGGAATCTAGAGTCATACATTTCCTCTCTTTTATTTGGTATAAATAAGAGTATTTGAAATACATTTTTAAATGTTTCATGCTGTCGGAAGGATAAACGATCATAATTGTTTCCGGAAACACTCAATTTTCGGCTAGAAACCTATCATTTTATTTCCATTCCTCAACATAGTCCTTTAGTCACATGATTCCATTACTATTCTCCACAAAATAATAAATGATGCTAAAGCATTAATACTTTCTCATTATAAATAATGCCCCACAGTATAAAAATTATTCCATAAAGGATATGCTGCTGCAGATATGAGATTACAGTTACTGCAAATGAAAGTAGGCACACAAAAAGCGCATGCAAAGTGCATGCAACAAATGGAGGGATTTGCAAGGCAGGTGGATAGTATCTATGGCTTGAAGCGAAAAAAATAGAAAAAACGTGGCAACATAATATATTCAAAAAGGCAAGTAGGAACCTGCGGCCCACACCGCACCGACCGGTCACACACATAATAAATAAAAGCGCAGTAAAATCTTTGACATAAATAATTTACGCGTAGTAATTTAGTAGTGTAAGGAGAGAAAAACCGGCAGTTTTACCACAAAAAGGCAAAGGACGAGAGAGGCACACACACACACAAGTAAGTGAGAAGAGCTTTGCCTGCGCTGGCAATTAACGGGTAGCTAAAATTCGAGCTGCACTCCAAAGCTTAACACTAGTGTATTATAAAACAAAAAAAAATAACAACAAAAACAACAACTACCGCCAACGCGCAGATGGCAGAGTGGCGGGTACTCGTATGCGCTCGGCTGCTGAGCTGAAATGTAATCCTTAAATTGCTATTAGCATGCAAGGACACGTTTTCTCGTTGCTTGGCTGCGTGCCACACACTTACATACACATACACATAAGCATTAAGTAACAGTATCTTATATATATACACACACTCGCACATATATATATATGTATATATTTATATATATTTCTTTGTGCTTTGTGCTCTGCCACAGCGGTGCTGTGCTCTAAATCTCATTTGCGTCAAGCACTTGCCACGTGCCTCGCCTTACTCATTACGCCGTTATTTTAAGAAAAGGCGACAGCTAGCCGTACACATTTTGGGTGTGGCACGTTGATTGCTGTCATTAAATGCTGTTGCAACTCACTGCAGCGCATGAGAGTGGTCAACGGAAGTGCTAAAGTGCTCTGCATAGTTCTTGCCCCACTCTACTACTACGCTGTCTTACCGTCCCCTCCCACTAATTACAGGCGTGTTGCAGCTGCGCAGCGCATTTCTGCAATTGTAGACTTAGTCGACGCTGCATTTGTTGCATGTTGCAAGTTACATGTTGCATGCCACATTTTGTTGCATGCCACATACATATATCTCGCCCCATTTCTATAGAAATTCCTAATTGTTCAACATTTCCTCGAGTCCCCATGTCCATCTTACTTTTGACCCCGCTTGCTCATTATTGCACCCTTCTATGTTGCGCTGATAAAGTGCAAATGTTGCATACAATATTTTGCAGTTTTTTCTTCTGTTTCTTCTTACTTTCCCGCCTCATTGTTAGCGCTAATGAATAAATTTTCTAAAAGAAATTGTCGTTGTTGTTGTTATTTTCTATTCTGTTAGCCACGTCTCAAATTAGCTTCCGTTGCGAATGACATCGTCAATTTCGTTGCGACACTGATAAATGAAGAAACTAGCTGGATCTGGAGCTAGAGAAGCATTAAGTGAATGAAAGGAATTTTTGATGCAAAATAAATGGCAGCCATTGCCAGAATGGGAGGAAATTACCAAAATGAACGAGTGACCGCAAAGGGGTTGGGCCGAACTTGCTGGCACCGCGTTTTATCAGCTAAACTTAAGCCAAATTTATCTAAGCTTGTTTTCCAAAAATTCTAAAATAATTCAATAATGTTGGTGGATATAAATTCTAGCAGGGATTTACAAATATTCACAACTGAATCCATTTATTAGGGGGACTATGACAACGAAGCCAGTTCCAATTGGAGGAAATCAACAAAAGTTATATCGAGACATGGTAGAGCATGACTAAAGGCGGGATTAAGTAAGATTATGAAACTGAAAAAAGATACACTTAAGAATCTACTTTTAGTGTGTACCATTGTTGGCGATCCTAAGCGATCAACGATCAATTTATTCTACATTAAATGTTTTCAATTGTATCATACCTAAGTTAGGGTCGATCACGTACGACATCAAGACAATAGCCAGTACAATTCCGACACTCTGGCAAAAATATTTGCTTTTACGAAACTCTATTCCAAGAAAGCAAAAGAAGTGCTCGAGTCAAAGGGAGAAAATGATCATTAGCGTAAACTTTGTCCTGATGCGGTTTGTGGCTAGACGTTCATACACCGGGGTGAATGAAAAGACTCGGTGACAGAGTCTCTCTCCCACATCGTGTATGCGCTCCTTTAAATGGCCACTGTAGTAAATGTCATAAGAACCCACTCGTCTCAGTCCTTCTTCAGTCCATCGGCATTCTTGGACGGCGGTGAAATCAGCCTTTACTCTTACGAGGACATAAACCAGCTGGATAGCGGCACCTTCCCAATTAAGGGATCAGACATTCCAGGTGCATGCCTTCAAATTGTAATCCTTAATGCGTTTACAGTGGTCGTCATCAAAAGGGGATCTTTCACCCAAACCCTGGGGAGGAATGTTTCGCCTTCTATCTTTAGCTCGCCTTCAAACGGCTACCCAGAGGATACTTGGTCAAAGACCGAAAGTAATGAGCTGCTTGTGCAATATATAAAAGAACCGTTTCTGGTCATTCCCAAGTGAATGGCGCTCAGAGAATTTTCCTCACTTGCGTGAACTTCTACACATGGCTCCATCATCTCCATCTTTGTCATAATTGTAATACTTTTCAATATTTTGAGGCCATGATAGTTATATATTTTTGGGTAATGATATTCCACGAGAAGCGGTAGCGTCGAATTATCATGGCTCACCTAGCCTTATAAGAAATAGTTCGATTCATCAAAGCTCTTGACTGTGAACCGAATACTTTTGGTTTGTTTTAAAATTAAATATGAGACCAGTGGCAATGGGATCAAAGGTTAACTTCGTTGCTGTTGACATAAACTTCAATAATTCTAACTTCACTTTCTCTGTACAGATAATTGAAAAATACAATAATTCATAACAAAACCTTCGCTTGCTGAGAAAAAATAATCAACTACTTAAGAAGCAAATATGTGCTCATATGTACCTCAAGGTTTTGGTCAATAGATTGTTGTCGTACCCGTAAATTTTGAACCAAATCAAGCACCGCCTATGCTAAAGTGATCTGTATTCCATTGAAAGTGTTCTACTTCGACTGCAAGGTCTGGGCTCTCAGACAGCTGAGATAATATGTACTTTCCAGCCACTGTTTTTCAAATACTTTGTACACGGTTTTGCCACATGAGGATGAGTGTGGTCTTGATAAAATATTATTACATCGTATTCCGCCGTTTATCGGCGATCGCTTGCTTTAATTTAAGGACTTGTTATCAGTAGTCGCCTCCACTAAAGGTTTCACCAGGTTTTAGCAGCTTAGAATACATCACACCCGTCTGATCCTCGGCGTCACGGATATTCGGCTTTGCCGTTGATTTGTCCGGTTGGCAAACATACATTTTTAGAGTTTGGGATTGTCCTAATGGATCCATTTTTCTTCACTAGTCAATGTCTTGTTGTTGCTGTAGCGGCAGAGAACATGTTTGAAGCCGAGTTGACACTTCTTGGCTGGATAAAAACCCAGGTCCGTTCTGCTTACTCAGGCCTGACTGTTGTGTCAATGTCACTTGGCCTTAAATTTATATAGGACCCGATTTGCTAGCTTCTGAATGTATCCGGCTGCTTTTAAACGTCTTGAAATGGCTGCGTAAGTACCTTCCACAGATTCTGCGAGATCTTCTTGTGCGTAATAACAATCTTCATCGAGCAATGCTTCCAGTTGCTCATCTTGAATCGTTTTTGGTTTTCACTAGAAAAATCCACCATAAAATATAATTGATCAGTGCGATACACCGATTCGTTATAGTCATATCCGTCTGTCTGTCCTTCTGTCAATACCTGGAGGCCATTTATAATAAGTGCGTCTGGGAGGGATACTTTCCACGTGAGCGGAAAAGTGTTGGGTTGTTCCTCTCGTGAAGTCCCCTGATAAGGTCAGGAGCGATCCTCGGTCTTATCGGAGCATCAGTCTCCTTCCAGTACTTCGAAAAGTGAGTCATGTTGGAACGGCTTCAGGAGCTAACGAGGGATATGTGGTCGGATAGGCAGTATGGGTTCAGGAAAGGAGTATAGAGGATGCATGGTATTATGTTCAGAATGTCGTTCGGGAGAATGTCAACAAATATTTATTTGGCATATGATCGAAGGTCGCTCGCTGACAATAGTTCTAACGGCCGAGTGACCGACGAGTAAATTCGGGACGCTGGTTTCGACTTCAGATTTTGTCTGAATCTGGGTTTTCTGCTTACGTGGCATGAGCCTCAGAATGCGTTTATGCATCAGAGGCACCTACCTGATAGGTCGGGATGTTTTTGTGGGGCGGGGGTAGAAGATTGGGCGCATTTAATAGCAGAATGTCCGATGTACTAGGAATTAGGGTTAGATTTTGTATGAGTGGTGTATGTATGAGATATGTAAGTGGTCCAACCCCTGGCCACCAGTCCAGAGCCATATGGAAGCTCAACTGGTAGTAGCTTCGGCTACGATGTCTGACCGGAGACTTAATTCTGGTAACACGGGTAGCAGGAGCCCTTGGAGTTTACTCCAATCTGCTCATGCGGACTGGCCCCTCGGGGAGTATCGTGGTGGTTGTGGTTAAAACCCAAAGGCGGGAAGAAAATGTCTAGCATTCTCAGACGATTTTATATCTTCATTTAGAACTAGACAAAATTTATTATAACATATATTAAAACTTAAGAACCCGAAAAGCTCTGTTTTAATGGTATTTGATTGCTCACAGTTAAAAGATATCACCATTACGTCACATCGAATTGAAAAAAGTTCACATTAAATTCTAAATTTTAAACACATTAGAGACATTTTACTACACATACCCAACAATTTAAATTATAAATTGAAAATTTAATGCCACTCTGCATTTAATAATTCTTAAATATGGCGAGTGAGCGCTCAACTCAAGAGCGCTGCGCTAGCAATTATTCACAAAGCGTGGCAAACATTTTTAAATGTATGAAAAAAATGCTTTAAAACTACTTTGACATACAATGCCATACATGAGTGCGCCGCAAATGCATATTTCTTAGTTGAGAGGGCATGGCGTATGAGTAACATTTTGCGCCACTTGATTTCTCTTATTTTTTTCCCAGCAATTTTTCGTTCGCAGTAATGCAAACACAGCAGATGCAGACCCTAATTGCAGTCAAGTTTAATGTTAAACCCACAAGCAACAAGACGAACACACATACACACACGTTCTAACTAAGTGTGTTTACACTCACATGTACTACACATACATCGGCAAGCAGTCGGGTCACCACCACGACTACTCGACATGACAGTGACAATTGCACTCAATCATTCAGGGCATCAGCGTCATGAGCAGCATGTTGAGCTGGGGGACAGCGTGAGGCGGGAGGGCGCTTAAGTTGCCTTAAAGAGGGTCAAAATGAAGAGCGCAGCAAACAGACGGGCCACTTAAAGAATCTTTTCGCCTTCACAGTGCGCTCTTTTGGCTTACTTGCTGCGGTAAGCGGTGCTTGTGTTGAGTAGAGTAGCGTGGATGGAAGGGGGCGGTGGTAAAGTGGCATATGAAGAAAGCGCAAAAATGTTACGTTGCCGCATGGCTTTCTATGTCTTACTTGCGCCGACAATATTTAATCTCTTGCACATTTCAGTTGCAACGCTCACTTGCATTTGCTTTATATGCGCGCAGAATAATTTTTCAATTGCATTCGGGCAAATGTCGAGCTGGAGCCGGAGCGGATTTAAACGATGTCTGTATGTTGTGGGTTTCAAGAACTTTTTTCTACTTTGGATTGTTTTTCTAAGTACGCCACATGCTTAGTTATTCATATGGTTTTACGAGAGGGAGATAGATGAAATTGAAAGAAGCATAATTTTCTAGGCTGTTTTGTTTGTAAATTATAATTGAATTTAAAACTTTTAAAATACTCATTTTATTCAACAATAACAAATTAATTTCTCTTAATTTCATCGAATAATTAAAAAATATAATTAAAGAATTTAACAAAAAAGATTTAAAATACTCGAAATATTCAAAAAATTAAAATAATTCAAAATGATTACAATATTAAAATAAATTAATAATTAAAAAAACTAAAAAAAAAAACATTAAAATTAAAAAGACAAATTAATTTAAAAAAAATTTTAAAAATTCAGTAAATAAAGTTTTTGTATTAAAAAAATTAAAATTAAAATTAAAATTAAAAAAAATAAATAATTAAAAAAAATGTACACAATGCAGTAAAAAAAAATAGTTTATTTAATAAACTTTTATCTATTTTATATTTTTTAATAATCCGTTTTTATATTAAAAAAAACTAAAATACTCAAAAAATAATTCATTAAAAAATATTTCAAATATTAACCAAAAAAAAAATAATAATTTACAAAATTATAAAAAAATAAAAAATTAAAATTAAATAAAAAAACAAAGTAAAATAAAAAAAAAATAAAAAATTAAAATTAAATAAAAAAACAAAGTAAATTACGAAAATTTTTTAATAAAATTTTAGATTTTTTATTTATTTAATAAATTCAAAAGTAAAATATTGAAAAAATAATTAAGTAAAAAATATTTAAAATATTAACAAAAAATAATAATTACGAAATTTTTTTAATAAAATTTTATATGTTTTACTCATTCGTTTTTGTATTGAAAAAATTAATAACATTAAAATACTCTAAAAATAATTAACTAAAAAATATTTAAAATATTAAAATAAAAATAATAATTAACAAACTTAAAAGAAGAGCTGAAAATAATAAAAATTAATTTAATTATTTTTTAATTAAAAAATATAGTAAATTATGAAAATTTTTTAATAAAATTTTATAATTTTTATTTATTCGCTTTTGTATTAAAAAAATTAATAAAATTTAAATGCTCAAAAAATAATTAATTAAAAAGTATTTAAAATATTAAAAAATTATTAATTAAGAAAATAAAAATAAAAAATGTATGTAGAAAAGTACAAAGTAAGAAAAAAAATACAAACAAACTTAATTACGAACTTTTTTTTTAATAAAATTTTATATTTATTTAATATTTTTATTCATTTAAAATATTTGGCACAAAAAATAAAAAACCATGCTAAATAAAAAACTAATAAAATAAAATACTAAAACCAATATATTTTTTAACTGTTTTAGGTGAGTGAGCTAAAAACTGAAATGCCAAGAAACAGAAAGTATATATCATAAAAAAAGTTAAAGCAAATTTAAAAAAAATATAAAAATAATAATAAAAAAATACAAAAAATAATAAAAAAATATAAAAATTTAAAACAATATATTTACCAATAAAAAGTGAATTCAATATTATTGTAAAAATGTTTAATAAAATCCTAAATATACATGACAAAAATAAATTTAAAAAAAAAATAAAAAATATTTACCAACAAAAAGCAATTCGATATTAATCTAGAAAAAATTTAATATCACATATATAATAAAAAATTGAAAGCTGTATAGTTTGCTTTAAATAAATAAAAAAAATAAAAAGTAAATAAAAAAACAATAAAAAATAATAAAAAAAACCATAAAAAATAATAAAAAAATTAAAAATAAGTAAAAAAGAATATAAAAAATTAAAAACAATATATACCGACAAAAAATGTATTCAATTTTATTACAAAAGTATTTAATATAATCCCAAAATTGCATGAAAAATTAAAAAAAAAATAAAACAACACTTTAATCAAATATAAAACAAAAAAAAATATTTATAAAATATAAAAAGAAATATTTTCTAATTTAATATTAAAGTAAAAAAAATTATAATCTAAAATTTAAATTTAAAACAATCCATAAAAAAATAAAAAAATAAAAAATAAATAATAAAAAAATTAAAAAATATAAAAAAATATTTACCAACAAAAAATGAATTATTATAAATTTTATTTTTACTGCAAAAAATATATAATATAATCCTCAAAATGCATAAGAAAAAACTGAAGTGGGAAAATATTTCGCACAATCCGCAAAAAGAAACCTTAAAATCCCTGTATAAACTGCACACAAACGACGCGCAGTGCAGCAAAATTGTGGCAAACACTTTTAACAATAACAACAATAAAAAACAACAACAACAATTGCAGACAATTTCAGCACAAAGTCTTTAATTTATGCCGCTTGCAATCCGCATTTTCCTTGAAATCCAGCAATAATTGTTAGCCCGTAAAATACACGTACTGCTCCGCAGCCGCCCCCGCTCTCTGACGCTCGCTACTTTGCACTTCCTTGCTCTATATTTATTTATTGACGTATAAAATAGGCTAACAACTCGGCGTGCAAAGCTGAAATTAGTTGCAACAGATTTTTATGCTGAACGCATATTAACAACACACATACATGCGAACGAAAGCTTGACTGTGTGTGTGTGTGTGTGCGTGGCCTTGGTTTGCTTCCGTTACTAGGCATTGTTTGCAAATCGAGAAATTCTTTTTATTGTCTACTTTTTTTTTTGCATTTTCTATGGTGATTATTCTATTCTATTACTTTGCCATTACTTGCCGGCTCTTCCTGTGCTGCCGCTGTGTTGCGCATTGTGTCCTTCGGCAGGATAATAGTTGCCACATGACCGAGCTATGTTTTTCTTATATTTCCAAGCTTGTTAGGCTCACAATAAAATTTGCTTAATTACAAGCTGTTCACAGAAGATTTCTATTTCCATTGACTGGATGTGGTTGGGCTAACGGTTGCTCTGTTGTGTGATTGCAAGTGTGTTTATGTGTGGGTACGAGAGTGTGAGGGAACTGAGGTTTACAAAGTAGCCAGTGTCTGTGTAAGATTAAATATTTGAATGTTTCTTTATTTGCTTTATATAAATGCTTGTGTATATATTGTTCTTATGTACTTATATATATATCTGAGAACATACAAAATTATCCATGCGTATTGCTTTGTCCATTGTTGCTATCCACAGCCGTAAAACTACAAATTTTTCTTGGAATTGAAAGTGGCTTTTGTAAAGCGGCATAAATAGCAGCAGATAATAAAAGCAAAAATAGTTATATATGTATATATATGTATATATATATCAATATATATATATGCAAAAAATCTGCCATTGTGCCGCAACTAAAAATACACACAGAATTCTTGGCTCATTCGGCATGAAAGGTCAGTGCCTCGAGCAGAAAATCAAAGCAAATTAAAAAACAAACACACACTCATATAAATTTATATGGCAAAATAAACAATTAGTTATATTTTATTATTTCAGAAATTTATTTGTGTACCGTTATCAAAGCATTTTAATAACTGAAAGCCAAATGAGATAAAGGAAACTACTAAGACACAATATTATTTCGAGCACAATTAAGAAGTCATTTGATAACACTCAACATGGTTCTATTCAAGAGAGATACACTTATTATAGCGACCATCCAACTCGTCGAGTCATTTGAAAAGTCCCCGGCCAACTATAGTACTTAAAATACGTTTTTTGGCAAAATACACATGAAGTTGAATGAACCCAGATAATAATTTAAGTATATCGAAAAATCGAACTGATACTCTGATATACTGTTATCATGCTATCTGGAAATGACTTTATATCATATGATTTGACATCACATCATCGACATTCTGAAATAATAATTAACCCAGATAATCACTTATGTTTATCAGTAAATCGAACTGATTCTCCAATATATCATGCGATTTGGAAATCACCTGACTTTTTATCATATGATTTGGCATCACATGATGCATATGAAGTTGAATCATCATAAATCATACCGATACTCCAATAAATCTTGCGATCTGGCAATCACATCACTTTATATCGTATGATTTTACATCACTTCAACAAAAAAAAATTTACGTTTTCAGCAGCATATTTTAAAATATGTTTTCCTTAGTCTTTATACAATTTTTTGTATAAGAAATACTCGTATAACAACCAGTGAAATAAATTTTTAATGCCACGTGAGAGCATCCATAACACGATGTTATATATCACTTGATGTCTAAAAGTTGACAGTAGCTATAGATAATATATGTAAGTCGCATATTCAAAACCACAACAAATTTTCTTTTACTGCGATAAAAAATTGTAACGCTGTTACATCGCAAAAAATTTGATAGAGGATATAATTAATACCTCTTCAGTCAACGTACGGCCCTGGCTGGTTTAATATTGCGGGTAATATGAGAATTATATGGTTTTGGCTCAGCGTTTTAAAACAAGAAAAAGATTTTTATAGTAAATAAATGCAGCTACATTATTAGATCTATTAAGTCTAGTCTGGATCGCTAAGGTGTCATAACAGGTATTATTGGATCTCCACATCCATCCGAAGGCACCTAACAACTATTACTTTGGTGTTACTTAAGCGTGATCTAAACGGATAGTAATGTCAAAAGACTTCAGTAAAATTCATTTTATTTCATTAAGACAGTACATGATCTAAAGTTAGTCAATATAAGTAAGCCAGCGTTGGATTTTGCTTTGCTTTCTTCAAAAAAAAGCTGCTCAACTTCAACTAGCGAAGATATTAGTTAGTTATGATAACCTTCTAAGAGACTATATTGTATTGTCCTTCTGAAGCAGTCCCATGGCGCACATTTCCAAAACCAATATCTTCTGCTTACCCTTTGAAATTGCAAAAATTTTCACTTATAACTCAAATATCGCAATAAATTCCTTATGTCGCTGACACTGGTCTGAAAAATCCTCGTACTGAGCTAAAGCTGGTATTCTTCATAATTCTACAGAGACTTATGAGTTTTTCCTGTCATTCGAGAAGTCGTTTATTTTCAGAGTCACCAAGGCAACTTGGAAATCTGTGTGGAATACTGTGAAGAAGTATTGTTAGCAAAGCCTTATGGTGAGAATCCAGCTGAAATGCCAGATCTCTGGGTCAGGAGAGAGGGCACAAATATTTTTTAATATCTGAATGTATATTCAGCAGGTCAAATATAAATATCTGGATCTAAGATCTGGTATTCAAGTGCTTGTAAACCATACAAAATATTTCAACGTTTTTATAATTAGAAATCTAAACTAAACTATCAAATCGACTTCCAAAAAGGCGGTAAGAACGTCTTATTGAAATATAGTATACCATATTGTTAGGTTAGGTTAAGTTAGATTAGGTTAGGTTAAGTTAGGTTAGGTAAGTTAGGTTAGGTTAGGCTAAGTTAGTTTTTGTTAGGTTAGGTTATATTACGTTAGGTTAGGTTAGATTAGGTTAGGTTAGGTTAAGTTAGGTTAGATTAGGTTAGGTTAGGTTAAGTTAGGTTAGGTTAGGTTAGGTTAGGTTAGGTTCTGTTTAGTTAGGTTAAGTTAGGTAAGGTTAGGTAAGGTTAGGTGAGGTTAGGTGAGGTTAGGTTAAGTTAGGTTAGATTAGGTTAGGTTACGTTAAGTTAGGTTAGGTTAGGTTCTGTTAAGTTAGGTTAAGATAGGTAAGGTTAGGTTAAATTAGGTTAGGTTAAGTTAGGTTAGGTTAAGTTAAATTAGGTTAGATTATGTTACATTAATTAAACAGGCTGACTTCTCATGAATAGACTGATTCTTCACGAATAATCCCACTTGGACTGATATGGATTAAAAAGACTGTCGCATATCGACTAAAGGCTAGAGCTTGCCATAAATTTATTGAGTCTACTAATATTAGTTCCAACCAATTCGATTGGTTCGTAAAAGTATGACAACCAAGATGCTTCCACCTTAGAATGGCGTAAATAGGACAGTAGAAGAACAAGTGGCTAGAAGTTTTCATCTCAACTTCCTCTCTGCAACTTTCACAAGTTACGTCCAACAAAATCTTTACACTCATCGTGCGAGTGCCAATGGGACCGTGACCATTTGGGATGCCTATCATTACGGCGATATGGGGCTTGCTATTAAGATTAAAGGAATTAGGAACCCCGAAAATAAACAAGCTTGTCTCTAAAATATGAATTACTCCATAACCACTAGCAAACTGCATACGAAAGCCAACCACAAATATAAAGCATAGAAAACCACAAAAAAATGTGAAAGCGCTTCAAACAATTCTCGTGCGCATTCAAAGCCGCAGCTCAAGCTGCTGTCAGGCAAAGTGCAGCCATTGCTAAAATATAGCAACTGTTAAACCATTGCGCGGATTTTTTCGTGCAACATGCTCGCATCTGCTGTGTTCCATGTGTGTTTCTCGTGATGCTTGCCGACAAGCTGACGCTGATTGACAGCACTGGCGATTCGGGGCATACCGCAAAACTCACACAGTTCACCATGTAACATTGACTGCTGCCGCTGATGATGAAAAATGCTGCCAGCAATTAGCAAGTTGGCAAAGCAAAAAACAACAAATACAAATCAGCTGCGACATGCAACAGTCAGCTAAAAGCGCAGTTGTGGCTAAAATACCATTTAATTGTTTGTTGCATGAACGCACAACCGCTGGAAGCGCAACAAGCAGGCAAATAATGAAGAAATATGCGCAAGAAAAACGCTGGCAAAATTCAAATAATGATAAGCTTGCGCTATGGCCATTGAAAGTAGCGCGATTTTGGCATGCCGCTCACGACCGGAAGTCAAGTTGCTGGCAGCGCCGGCAAAATTGAGTGGTTAGCCACAGATAAACATACATACGCACACATATGTATATATGAATAAAAAATGTATAATTTCTGCCTGGCAACAATGCAACGCTTATGTGCTGCGTTGGATCATGTATTCACATATGCAGTTACCTTTCAGTTAGTTTTTGGTTAGTTTTTAGTTATCTTTCAGTTAGCTTTCAGTTAACTCTCAGTTAGCTTCACTATCGTTGCCTCTCGGCTCTGTTGCACAATTTCTTGCCGCACGCGAAAATATATTTTCATTATTGTTGCACTTCACCATTTGTTTATCAGATACTTATTATGATGCCATCGTTTATCGTTTATTTTCTTTGCTTTTAATTATAATAAACGAGCTCGAGCTTGCCACAAGGCAATGACTCTTAACTGTAACATGCAGCATTTATATATGAAAGTTTATGACATAGACACTTGCGCAGTTACTTTGTTATAAAATGAAGGCAGTGAAATTTTTAAGTATTCAACTAACGCTGCTATTATGACACATTCGCTGAAAAATAGCAGTTAAAAATCAAATCAGTGTTCTTCTGTGCATAAAAGCACACTTATATAGGAGTATGGCATATAGTCAGAAATCCCAAAATAAGAAAAGTTATACACTCAATTGGAAGTTAAAAGCGATATTGTCTAGCTTTGGGCGCAAATCTTTTAGTTTAAAAATTAAAACTACCGAAGAATGCGCATGAAAGTCTCAAAACTTCTATCTAAGAATATACAGCCAATGGCGCCATCTATCGGAGCTTTCGCACATACTCGTGATATGTTCTACTTTATTTTCCTCGCATGCCTGTTTCTTATACGTGAAGTAGGCATAGTTGTTGAGTTAGCTTAAGCAGTTTGAAAGATATGAGATATCTGAGAGATTGTTTGTTTATACAGCGGTTCTGTTTATGAAGAGGTCGAAAGTCGTCTAGAACGAGGCATGTCTTCAACGATCACTTCACCGTCTTTGAAGGCTTTGTACCACTCGTGGGCTGCGGTTTTGATAAACGGAATCACCGTAAACCTTTTTCGCGCACCAAATTTGGTTAGAAATACAAAATTTGAGACAAATACTTTTTCCGATATTTTTATCCATTTTAAAAATCGGGTACTTTTTTCTCAATGTAATATACAAATCAAACATCATGATGTTATCAGAATAAGACTTTGTACAAAAAATGCCCTCAAGGTATTTCATCTTACGCCCGAAAGTTGTCGTAGTCGGAATATATTTATTCAAAGACTAGGCACCAATTATGTGGAACGCAGTGCATATGACTGAACTTTTACCCAACATACTTATACCATACCTACACTTATATACATAATATTTGTTTTATCAATATTTTCGTGCTTCCGATTGACTTTACATCAAACCTATAGGTCAATGTGTAAAAAAATCTTAATGAAGTTCAGAAGCCAGCTCTTTCTAATAATAGTGTATGTCTCTTGCCTAAGATGGCTGAAATTAGTGCAAATACTTTCGCCAGTCCGCATATACATTTCTAATATACGGATTTCCAAGCAAAGTTTGCGAACTTCTGAAAGGATTTCTTCATCTTTGATCCTTTCAAATTACTTACTTTTTAAATATATTTTAATTCTCAATAGCACCTAAGCGAAAACCTGTTATTTTTCTTTTATAAAAATTATTTATGAATTTTATTTTACTCAAAATATGCTTAAGGAACCATCCTCTTTTCACAAATTCTTGTGATACTTTTAAAGCTTTTCTGCTTTGAAAATTTATAGCATATAGTATTCCAAACATAGCCCAAACTTTTCAAAAGACACTACTCAATTATTTTACGGTTGAAATTATAAAGCAACAAAATAAATAGACTCTCCAATGACCCACCGTGCTTCTCTAGCTGCTTACCACATTCGTACTCATGACTGTCTTTTGTGTATTGAATGATAATATTAAAATATGATATACAAGTACATTAAGGTACTTACAACACTTCTGTATATATAACACAACAAAAATATCCACCTCAATATACAAAAGAGCTAAAGTTTTACATATGACTTGTTTCAAGTAGTTATTTGCACTTAATCTTACTGTATGTGGTCATGTGGGTATAATAAACCGAATAAGTACGGATATTATACTATGCACGAACCTTGTAAGGAAATACTATGTACATTACACGGGTACCAATGTATATTTCGAACATAAATAGTACGAGATTCTGCGATTGCGGGTCAACTCAATGTTTACGTGAGTTTTTACGTCCGAAAAAAATGCTTACTAATTTTTTTTCATGAAATATTTTATTACAATTTTTGAGCATATCAAAGAGCAAAATTTGAATAATATTTTGTGAATTTTTTATAAAAAAATTTGGAAATTCAGCAATTGGCAGCTGGTTTCCGGAGGCAGCTTTCAAAATCGTCTCCTCGCGGTGGTCAGCAGAACAAACGAAGGGTTCATCAAAAATCAAAATATCAAATTTCATCTGTTAGTAGATGAGTATAAGTTGTGTTTAATCGAAGGACACAAAAGACTTTAGGTCGCGACGCAATCCTTATCTATTTATCTTATCAAAAGATTTGGAAAAAAATTGGCAAAGTTGCAAACAAAAAAGTATATTTTAGGTCTTATTTTATCTTGAAAAATGAGTTGTAATTGAAAAAAGTGTCACTAAGATCGCTTCACTAGTTTCTGAGGAATCAAGAGCACCGACTTTGGAGACGACGTTTCGAGAAAAACATGATAAAAGATTGAAGTAGCCGACCGGTAGGCTGATGGGTCGCTCTCCCAAAGGTACTAACTCCTACACTTTTATTGCAAATGCCTTGAAACCTTAGGATAATACATTTTTTCGCCGCTCTCCAATCCATTATGTTATCCGTTTTCACTCTCTGCATCTCTCGTTGTCACTAATTCTCTTTCTCTACTTTTCTTATCTTGATCTAGATATATTTTTCACAATTTTAACATTTCCTACAGGATTTCTAAGCGTCTCTTCAAATCATCTTATGCATAAATAAAAAGCTTTTCACTTGAAATCATCGGAGAATTTATAGCTGCATTGAAAAGTAAGCAGAAATATGAGAGAGAATAAATCACTGAGAAAAATTTTACTTGGCAGCAGTAAGTATGCCAAGCGTGTCTGAGGCTACATCAGTTTTTAAATATATTTATACATGCAACTTGTTGAAATATTGATGATTTTCTAGTTTGGGAGTCGGAATGTCATAATCAAAGGGCTATTCATTATTGTTTTATACCGAAATCCGTATTCATATTTTTAAGAAAGACAAAGCGTTGATAGTGTTCTGTGCTCCAAGCATAAAATAGAAATATGCTTGAAGGACAGAGCCTTTCTCGGAGCAAAGTTTACTTCTTTAATCATACTCTACGTATTTTGAATGGTACATGGTTCCGCAAAATTTTCGAAATTGTGCCAGAAAATCAATATCGTTATAAAAAAAACTAATTAGTCCCTCTTCAACTTATCTCCGTGCCTGACAGCTCTAAGTGTCCAAAATAATACTACTAAGATACGGTTACACATACTATATGTGCCCAGTTTTTCAAAAATTCTGGACTCTACAAATTGCCCTCTTATACATATGTAAATATATTCACACACTCGGTTGAAAAAAGTTGAAACTATTTTTCGTTGCTTTTTTGCGCGCTCAACTGAATAAGGAAGAAGTTTCATTTTCGAACAAAAAACATGTCTAAAGTGTAAAAGCTTACAAATGTATGTGTGCAAGTGCAAGTTCGAAGGGTCATAAAAACTTGCAAAACTAGCAATATAAGCGTGGATAAAAAGCTTAGCCATCTGTGGCTGCATTTTGAAGCAAATGCTGAATGAAACACTTGAATATGCAACGCAGTCAGCTGGCGCATAAGTAGGGCAAAAAGTTCGACAGGCGAAATGTGAGTATTTGAGCTTCGAACAAATAATTGCTCACTTATGTTCACTTCGAATGATTTCAAGTCTAGTTTACTTCACTTCTTTACGGAAGGAATTTTAAAATGTTTACTTTTTTACTCGAATTTTTTCTGAGTTCTAATCAGGGTTATTAGTCTTGCTTTGCAATGAAAAGCAGCTGAGCTACTAAATATGTTAACACACCTAAACCTTCTTCTAGCTTAAAGCTTACTTTTAAGTCAATAAGTGTTAAATATGAGCGACTAGTTGAGCTTGAGCAAAAAATTTTTTCAAAGACCGATGAAACAAAAAATTGGTCCCAGTAAAGAGATCTATTTTGGTTCTATTTTGGTCTGCAAAAACGGATTTCTTATACGAGTAGATGAACAGAATGTCTCTTAAAAGCGATCAGCTCAGAGACCAATCGTCACATATAAAAGTTTCTAGTACGCAACAGATATCAAAGCTCCTAGGAATAACATACCATTGAATTTTTCATAAAGAAAACTATCGTCTTTCGTCTAACTTTCTTAAGTCAAGGAAGAAGAAGTACAGCAAGCTTTATACTAAATACAAAATTGGGATCTTCTTCAATTTCTCATTCTCAAAAAAATTGCTTAAAATTAGTAAAGCACAATAATTGGAGTAGCTAGAAAGGTGTTTATTAGTCTGAGCTTTTAAAAAGTATTGTCAGTTTAGAATACTTTCTGGAGATATAGACTGACTCAATCTCTCTTCAGGTCTCTGTAAGTTACCCTGTTCAATGGTCATACCCATGAAATTACATCTTTCTAAGAAAATTCGTAAGAGAGCTCGTAATTACCACCCATGATATATATATCAGAGCATTTGAGAGTGCTCTTTATATATATGAAATCAATCGAAAATGTATCCGTAGAATTCATCACTCGAGCTAAATCTTGTTAAAATTATGAAGCTCTTATAAAAAATTCCTCTTTTTTTTGTTTAACCTCTTCCACTGACTACCGCTACTTGTACTCTAACTTTAGGTCTTTATTTCTCGAAAATAAAAAACATAAGGATCATAAATCTTCCGCAAAACCTTTCTTTCGAAAATTCGTAACGCCGACTCATCAGATGAAGTCATTGTCCATGTCTCCGCACTTTAAAGCAGGACGGGAGTAATGAGTGATTTATAGAGTTTGATCTTTGTTCGTCGAAAGTGGACTTTACATTTCAATTGTCCACTCATTCCAAAGTAGAACTTTTTAGCAAAAGTGATTCTGCGTCGAATTTCACGGCTGAGTTGATACTTCATCAAATTTGACCCAGACTAAACAATATTTTCACTTATTTTAATACAAATCTTTATAAAAAAGTACAAAAAAGTCTTCTTTCAATCAATACAAGCATACTATGGATTAAGTGTTCCAATTTCTCATACATTTGTTATAAGCCTCGTTGGCCTTCAGTAACCTCATAGAATTTCGGTTTTCTCGGTTTCGTCTCATTTTTGAAGCTAGACTGTACAACAGTATTGACATCATATTCTTTAACTCACGTCTCGTTAGAAGTAATGATACGTTTGTTGAATATAAAATCCTCAGCTGCGTTGCTAAGCATCAATTTTCCGACCTCTACTCGACGTCGTTAAACGATCCACAGAAGATATTGAGATTATCTGCTATCGCTCTGATGCCGGCCTGAGTGTTTTCAAGTCCTCTTACTTCAATCTTTTCGAGGTTATCGCTATTAATAGAAGTGTATGGACGACTCACATGAACTTCACGACCTTAACCGAATGCTTGTGCTGCTGATAAAGTAGACTAACCAAAACACTTCGATCAACGATTCCATAACCGTAAGTACGGAGCTAGGAAAAACATTTTTGTGCAGATCTACCACCGAGAGCCCTTAGCAAATACACATACGGGTCAAAAATGAGTGATGGAGTGAGCGCCGGTATATATTGCGCGGAACTAGATATCAGGCAACCCTTCAAGCTGTTGAAATACTGCAGTATCTTCCACGCAGAAGTATTTGTAATCAGAGCAGGAAGTGATATAATAAAATTAGCATGAGAGAGACGCTTTTTCCATCAATTTTAACTCCATAAATAAAGAATTATAGAATAATAAAACCGAAAAATTAATTAATATGAAATAAAGCCAACGAAAACTTGAACTAACCAATAATTCAATGAGTGCAGTTGAACTTTATTAAATTTGCAATGGCGTATAATTGAGCATAAAACTCAAAACAACCCAATTAAGAGAATTGAAATAAAGAAAAGTGCATACAAATACACATAAATAAATTCTGACATACATTTAAATATAGATTTTTTGTAAGAATATAGCACTTTCTGCTGAACCTAGCCGTTTTTCGTAACAACGACAGTGCGTAATAAAGTGTTTGTATGTGAGTAAATATGAGCCAAGAAAAGTAACTAAGTACAACATACGAACAAATATATATATATATATACATTCAGTGTATGACTCTACTCCAGTGTTCGACACCACTCCCCTGAGAGTCAACATAAAATATAAATTAAGCTGCTTCCTAAGTGAGCAGTGAGCAGCGAGCGGCAGACAAGCAAACCGGCGAAGAGCAGCAGCAGAGCTCAAGTCCAGAGAAAAAGGGAGCAGCCCAAGCGCACAAAGCATGGCATAGACAAGTAACAAGAAACAAGTAAAATAATAAACATCGGAAGCAATGAAAATCCCTTTAGGCTACTTACGCAATAATTTAAGTAACAGAAAGTATGTACGATCCGCCCTTTGGCTCGGCTATGAATGGCAAGAATGTAGAAAAGTTTTCGACTTGCAGTCTTCGGTGTTTCTTTTTCACTTTGCTGGAAATTTTTGAGTAGAGATTTTGTGCTCTTATGTTGTAAACAATCTTGACAAATTATGAAGAAATTAAAAAGTAATTGAGTAGAATATTTATGTGTGAGTAGCGTAACCGGTAAGCTACCGGTTATGAAGAGGATTTATGAATTTGAGATGAATTTCATTTTACTTAAAGTGCATTTCGAAATTTTAAATGAAATGAGAGCTATTTTGGCTTAACTAACGGTAAATATTTAATTTGCAGAGCTTTTGATATATGCTTACTGTTTGAAGAACCAGATGATTTTTTTAAAGATTACTAGTAAACTTTCACACACAAAAACATTGCATTTAAATATTTCAAAATGGTAAGCTTTCATATGAAAAGCTCTCGTAAAATAAGTAATAATAAATAAATATTTAAATGGCCGTTCAAAACTTTAAATAATGGAAAAAGAAGACCTGTCTTATGTGCTTTCATTAAAAAAGTACAATTTTCAAAAGCTTTGTATATAAATAAGTGGAAAGCTTTCACATGAAAAACTTTTGGAATATTTAAAAGCTCTCGTGAAATAATTGTATACAAATATATATAATAAATATTAAATAAAAGAAAAAGGATTCCTGTCCGATGTGCTTTCATATAAAAGCGCAACTTTCATTAAAGCTTTAACTCAGTCTTAAAAAATCTGCTAAAGAAATTTTGTAACGTATAGAAAATAAACTTTCGTTAAGAGATCTTTCACAAACTAATTATAATGCTTCGCTTTAAGCGTTTAAATGATTTGAAACCATTGGAAACGTATGTATGCTTTTAAAGCTTATTTGTGAAACTATAAAATAATTTTTCTATGAAGTACCTGTCTTCTGACTTTTAATAAAATAAAAATTTCGAAAATAGCGCTTGTTATATTTTATATGAAAGCTTAAGTCTTAGAAGCTTTCGCACAAGAAATACAAATTTGTAAGTGAGCTTTAAAATTTGAAAGCTTTTTATGAAGAAAGAAAATTTGTAGGCAAAAAAGTTTTAAATCATCCTCTATTCATATATTAAATATTAAAGTAGCTTTTGGATGAGGTTTCGCTAATCAGTGTTACAATCACAAGAACAAGCAATAACTTGTAATAAGATATAAAAAAAGCTCTGCGTTTCTATTAAAAATTGTAATAACTAACAACTAGATGACAAAGCTTTCGCTTTGGAAATGAATTTGAAAGTGGTTTACAGTTTAAAATTCTTAATAAATGAAAGTGATTTTATACACGCAATTTTTTTAATCACCTTCTATTAAAATATGGATACTAAAGTATATTTTATGCGAGCTTTCACAAATGAGTGCAATATTCACAAAATCAAGCATCATTTTATATACAACAATTAAAAACTCTGCTTTTCTACTAAATAAAGCAAACACCTAGATGAAAGCTCTAGGTGTAAAAGCTTTCACTTTGGAAAAGAGTTGTAAGTTAGGTTTAAAATTTGAAAGCTTTTTATGAAATAATCAATTTTAAACGCAATAATGCAAATTTTAAATGAACTTCTGTTCATATCTAAATACTAAAACAGCTTTTTTGTGAGCTTTTACTTATGAGTAAGCCAGCAAGGATCATTTTATAAGCATGATTAAAAAATCTTTGTATATCTATTAGAAATTCCATAAATTAAGAACTAGATGAAAGCTTTACACTCAAAAGCTTTCATCTGGTGGAAATGAAAATTTTGCGTTTAAATGCTTTGCTACCTAAAAACAATAACAAAAAATTTATTAATAGCGCATTTCACTTGAAAAAATTTATGAAAGCTCTTCTATATCTGGTTACTGAAAGCCTAGTTTAAATCACAAAGCTGTAGATTTAAAAGCTTTCTCTCGGGTAATGAAAATTTTCGTTTTAATCGTCTACTAACATAAAAATACCAATCTTACTGAAAAAAAAATATATGAAAGCTCTTTTTGATTCGATTACTGACAGCTTAGTTTAAACCACAAAGTGACGTAATATCATCATTATTTCAGCATGACGCTCATGCAACAAAGCACTTGAAAACTAAATCATCTAATATTCCTCATTCTTTCGTACTTAAAATGTTCGCAATAAATGAAATTTACTTTATAAACTCACAAAATGTAAAATGCAAATTAAAATGTTATTTTCACTCTCTCTCTCCTCTTCCGCATTCAGGTCACAATTACATTAGAAGTGTTACACAATTTAAATATGCTATCAAAATGTTGACCTTTTAATTATGCGCTCTTTCTGGCACATTCGTCTGTACTTATTTTTAATACGACTACATTTTCCGCCCATTCAATTAACAGTAAACTGGCTTTGAGTGGTTTAAAAATAGTTAATATTCACAGTGGTAATTGTTATTGTGCACACTTAATGAGATTTTGGTGTAATGCAATGAACAAAGCTTTTTACGGTGCAGTAAACAGCAAATGCCATTAAGTTTTGTTTATTTGTTCTACCGCAATGGTAAAAATAAGTAGCCGAGGAGCTTTCACATTGCAATAAAATTGTTTTAAGTTCTTGGTCAGCGGTTCTGGACGCGTGCAGCTTTAATGCATGCATTTGCCATATACTCACCTATGCGCACACAAACTCACATACATGAAAGCACTAAATTAATTATACTCACATGAGCCTGGGTGAGTGAGTGAGTGAGTGGCAGCTGCTGGTCGTAATTAAGTTCATTTTACTAATTTCATTTCATAATTCAATTAGTCGGTATTTAATTGTGGTAATTAGTGAGGTGGGTAAGCATTAGTCGTTGGGAATTATTTCGTGCGAATGTGTGAGCTTTAATGGTATTTTAAGTGTTGAGCTTATTTGTGTTCATAGATGTAATATTACCATGTAAAGAGAGGCATTTTACTTATACTTCGTGACCTTTGCATACCTTCACTGTCCAGTTATTTAAAACTTTTCTTGTTCGAAATTTGCATATTAGATTTATAATACTATGAGAGTGGCATTAAGCTCTTAGGAGGGTGTCTAGCATGAAGCATACTCAACTCTGAACAATGCTTTTCACAAATTTTCCAAAATAATTATGAAAGCGAAAAGCTACAAATTGAGAAGTGAAAATAATTAACAAATCAAATTTTTGAAAAGCTCTATGAAGGCTTAGGAAGTAGTAAAAAATACTCAACTAGAAAAGTATTAAAATTGAATTGTTAATAACAATGCGAGTAACAATAAATAAATCAAAGAGCAATAATAAAATCAAAACTTTTGAAAGTATGATAAAAGCTTTATTTTTGTTTAGAGCATCTAATACAAAGCACATTGATCTAAATATTAGTTTTTCTACAAATATTTCACTAAAAATATTGCGCTTAGTATTAAAGTAAGACATGAAAAATACCAACACATCAAAAAGTTCTATAAAAGCTTTACAGTTAAAAACATATTCATCCAAAAATGTACAAAAATATAGACACTAAATTAGGTATGAATAAAAATAATATGAAATAAATGAGAAATAAACTGTAGTCATATGAAAGCTTTGAAAAGTATAATGAAAGCTTCCTTTTTGCTTAGAGCGTCTAATAGAAAGCGCATTCATCTCAGTGTAGTTTCTTCCATAAACTTTAAACCGATAATTATGCACTTACTTTGAAATTAGGAATTGAAAACAATTAACACCTACAATTTTTAAAAGCTTTATAAAAGCCTAAATCTACGGTCTGATCAAAAAAAAGGACGCAAATATAGATATTCAATTAGGTATAAATAAAAATAAATACAAAATAAACAATAATCATATCAAAGCTTTTTATAGCATGATGAAAGCTCTATTTTTTCAAGCTTTCGGTTGAAGGACGCGAATTTCATAGCAGTACTTGAAAATTGAAAAATAATCAACGATCACATCAAAGCTTTTCAAAATATGATGAAAGCTCTATTTCAAGCTTTCGGTTGAAATACTAGAATTTCGTAGGAGTACCCGAAAATTGTCGATTTGAAATTGAACTTTTGATAAATGAAAGCTATATGTACATAAATGTTTAAAAGCTTTCATAATGAAAGCCCAAAGAATGTGTAATTGACCACATCTCCTTCTCTGCATTTGGATTTTCATACCACAAAGGCTTTTTGGTAAAAATATGATGGGTTGAGAATATTTTCAGCGGCTTTCAAAAGCTATATCTGCATAAATATTTAAAAGCTTTTATACACGGGCTGAGAATATTCCGAAAAGCTTTCAAAGCTCCAAAATACTGATCGTATTGGCTTATCAAAAAACTGAATTAGAGTTCATAAAAATTCACATAACGAAGTTAACTAAAACTTTCAGATATACTATAAATCGGCCGTTGCAAAAGTCCCTCCAAACTTGAAATTTTTAAAGCTCTTAAAATTTTTATTAAGGAAATGCAAACTTTTTATACTGTTCCCGAAAGGCATGAAAGCTTTATAACATCTGCAGTTTTGGAAGTTACAGAATTCGTTTCGAATCTGGAATTTTCAAAGCTTTGCAAGCATCATGTTATTATTTCAAAAAGTTATAGTTATAAAAGCTCAAAAATACTAAAAATTGTGCTACGGAAGTATCGTTAACTTGAATGAAGTTGATTAGAAAATTAATGCAAAATAATTTAAAACAAAACTCTAATACTCTGTAGCAACTGGTTGCAAGAGTATAAATCTGAAAGCTTCCACAAACCAACAAAAAGCTCTGAATTTTTCATTAATAATTTTTAACATACCTTACAACAACAAAATTACCATAACAATCCCAAAAGTGCATAAAATCTTTAAAAGCTCTTCTGTTGCCGGCTTCGGCAAGTTCTGAATATTCGAAAAAAATTGTGATTATGAAAAAAAAAACGAAATTCTATATGAAAAATAAGGTGTAAAAAGCTGCGGTTTAATAAAAAACTCTTAAAAGATTGCAAAAAATCTTCACTCGGCATAGGAAAAGCTCTAACTATATTCGTAGGCATAATATTTTTAACTACGTATCAATATGGCATCCGCTGGCAAAGAGAACGTTTTTTGATAGAAACAAAAATTAGAAAATATCAATATTACGTATATGAAAACTATATAACAAAAGCAACAAATCTATTTTACAGTTTTATTTCGTTTGCTTTGCCCTCAAAAACATTCAATTATTACTTATACAAATTGACCACATACCAAATTGCCTGAGGTTTGCTTAAAATAAACACGACACATATACACACACGCACAAAAGCTAAACATTTAAATTTCGGCAAACTCATTTGCATATGACAAGCACACTGCTGCAGCAAAGCGCCACCACAAACATAAATGTATGCATGCATATATAATATTAATCGATACATTAGCACTCATCTGCCCCGAAATGTGCAAATTTGATTTATAGTTGAATATTTCAATGAATGGGCGCCTCTGGCTTAAGCCAACATAACATTAGCCACATACTTGTGTGTATGTATGTGTGTGTGCGTGTGTGTGTGTGGGCTTACGCATACATGGCTAATTACATGCATGCACTTAACAATCATTAATAATCGATTATTTCAAGCTCAAGCCCGATTGCACCGAAGTGACAGCAGAAGCGACCAACTATACATACATACGTATGTATATATCTACTTGCACGAATGTATTATGTATATTGTGAATATGTATGAACTCGTTTAATATGTAAAAGTACACATGTATCCCTGGGTTGCATGGGACGCAGTGTAACTTCAATTAGAAGTTACGAAATTATTCAACTGACGCTACACCCTATATTATAAGCAATAATATAGAAAGATACTTATGGCAGCTGTATGTTAAAGTATATGATGCTATGAAAGATTAACTGTAGCTGCCTTCAAAAACACTTCGATATAAGGACTTGAGTTTGATCGCCCATTTTGTATGGCAGCTATATGCTATAGTCAACCGATCTGAACAATTTCTTCGGAGATTACATTGTTGCCTTAGAAAATAATCTGCACCAAATTTCGTGAATTTATTTTGTCAAATGCAAAAGTTTTCCATACAAGCTCTTGATTCCAATCGTTCGGTTTGTATGGCAGCTATATGCTATAGTCAACCGATCTGAACAATTTCTTCGGAGATTACATTGTTGCCTTTGAAAATAATCTATACCAATTTCGTGAATATATCTTGTCAAATGCAAAAGTTTTCCATACAAGAACTTGATTCCAATCGTTCGGTTTGTATGGCAGCTATATGCTATAGTCAACCGATCTGAACAATTTCTTCGGAGATTACATTGTTGCCTTAGAAAATAATCTGCACCAAATTTCGTGAATATATCTTGTCAAATGCAAAAGTTTTCCATACAAGCTTGATTCCGATCGTTCAGTTTATAGGGCAGCTATATGTTATAATGGTCCGATATCGGCAGTTCCGACAAATGAGCTGCTTCTTGAAGAGAAAATGACGTTTGTAAAATTTCAAAACGATATCTTAAAAACTGAGGGACTAGTTCGTATATATACAGACAGACGGACAGACAGACAGACATACAGATAGACAAACGGACATGGCTTGTGACGGAATTCAAAACGAATTAGTATTACAAGAAGTTTGAAATAAATTTCACACTTAAGAGCTTTCACTGGACTTTTTTGAGCTTCATAAAACTTTCCTGAACTTTCACGGTAAATGTTACTAATGTACTGATTTTCAGTTTTCACTTCATATTTCCCGAACATTTTTTACCTTGTTGTCTCTTATACTGGAGCTTTCGATTAAAACGTTTTCACAAGTTAAATTGAAGATAGATGGTTTTTGAGCTGGGAATGATATCCAATATAGTTTTTTAACTACCATATAAAGAATATAAGAAGTTGCTGAGCAAACTGATTATATTCTACATACTTTACTTGCTCTTTAACCATAGTTTAATACTCGTGAAATAAAGAAAGTGAATATAATATATCGTGTAAAGCGCTAATCTTTGCCTACTGTCTTTTGGCATATTTTAACTTTCAAGAGCTTAATTACGAACTGCTACAGCTATAATTTATAATGAAATAATTTTTGCTTGTTATAACCAAAATCTTTAAGATACTCGGCTATTTTATTTCGTCTCAGACAGTTTTGGTTCGCTCGATATACTGTTTTCTTACATAGCATGTTAATATACTTGCTAATTGTAAACGTACTTTCCATTTTCAAAGCACTTAATGCCGAGCTTTCATATTTTCTTGAAGAAACTTTCATTCCTTGAGCTTTAGGAGCTTTATCATGGAAGCAAACAGCCTGCTCCAAAACTAAATTTTAAAATAGAGATTCATAACATAACGCTGTCACATTTTATGATTGTCTGACTTTCATATTCGGAATTCGCAAAAGCTTTCAGACGGTTCGAACATTTACAAGGCGCTATATAACAAATTTTGAAAATTGAGATATGTATATAACTAGTTTTGGCATATTTTATGATTGTCTAACTGTAGCTCTTTGAAGCTAGTGAAAGTTTTAAAACAGTTCGAATGTTTAAAAGGCGAATTTCTGAGCTTTTAATATTTAAAAAGTGCAGTAAATTATCTATCCCTGTAAATAGTGCCTACTAAGGGAAATTTGTGACCGAATAGTCTATTTGAGTGAAATAAAGTCTATACCGTCGATAAAATAAAAGCTGTGGAAAGCTTCAGACAACGTTTTTCAAACTAAAAAGCGGCAACAAACTGAGATTTCTTATAGTTCTAAGTAAAAGGTGCCTTATTAGACAGAAAACTGGAACTCTCAGTATGCTCAGAGCCGCAGAAGTCAAAAAAAGTGCTCATAAGCTTAGCTAGAAATTATATACTGGCTGTCGAGCTTTTTTTATTGATATGCATTATATAGTAGTATGAAAGCCTTTTTCATTAATATACATTATATACTCATATTAATTTTTTTTATTAATACAAAATTTTTGGAGGCAAAATTTCCAGTGCTTTCATACCAAATACGCTTTCTCCACCATTCTTCCATATTCAGCAGCTTCCTACAGTTGCGGAAATACATTCGTTGACGATCGCATTTTGCACTTAAACACTCCAGCAGCTAGGAGTGGACACATGAACACATATTTCCGATACAAATGCATGTGAATTGTATCTCTGACTGCAAATATATGTATATTTCTATGTATGTGTGTGTAGGTGTGCATTTGTCAGCGCCACTTTTAACCATAAAACCGCTGCCATTGCATGCTGACCCAACTAATGGCTGCAAATCTAGCAAATTGCTGCAAAATTCGTCGCTGTTGCTCTATTTTTACGCACACACAAACAAGCACAGAAAGAAATACACACATATTTACACATATGAAAATAGAGCAGCGTAATCGCCGCATATTTATTTCTCTTTACTCTACCTTTTTTTGTTTAACTGCAAGTGGTGCTCTAACAAAAAACTAACGGTTTTTTACTTCCACTTCTTTTTTTTTTGGAAATGAAAATGCAAATGTGAGCAAACCCAAAAACAATTAATTCAGCGCTTGGAAATTTTTCAGTTGAAGCATTGCCATTTGCCTGCATATTTGCTAGAAATCGTTAGCAGAGGGCGCGGTGCATGTTGACGTTGCGGATGAGCGCGATTATTTGCCAAATTCGTCGAAAAGCATTTAATCCACTCACATGAGCTTAACAAATATTTTCACTAAATATTTGAACGGACAATACTTGTAAATATAAATATAAATACCGGCTGCTGAAGTAAATAAAAAAGGCCAAAAGCCGTTATGCAATTTCATTTCCATACCAATTTGCAGTGCGCTGAGTACGTGGCAAATGTCAGCGTAGAATTTATGTAAGCTTTTAGTAAATTTAGTTGTGCAAGTAAATTTGTGTGCTCATCACACACACACATATGCAAATGCGAAAAATATAAAAATGTTTCGTGAAAAAATGGAGCTTTACACACAAAATATTTGTTCAAAAGCAATTTTTTACCGTTATTTTGCACACACAAGTTATTTAAATGGCGCTAACCGTTATGTTAACGGTTACAGTTCACCGCTACAAATTGCTATTTAGGTAAATAAATATTTCACGCTGCCACCGTGGCGTGCAAATGTAAAAGGCAGATTAGATTAGCAAATTCTATTAGCGAAAGCAATTCGGAATTTATGCGTGTAGCATATGGAAACATCACACACACTCACACACACATATGAGCTTCGGTGTCAACGCATAAAATCGACACTTCGCGCGTCTCCGGTGGCTTAACTACACTCAGCGGCAGTTTTAAACGCTGCCACGCGCATTATCATGCAAAATTTCATTGCAATTTAATTCACTTTGGACGCGCAAAAATATGTACATAAATAAATAAAATATAAAAATAGAATCGAAATTTCTGAAAATTCTACTCGTGCAGCTGTGACACGTGCCGCGACTGCGTAAAGTGCCTGTGAATATTAATGAAATGTATATAAAGAAAATTTATAGTAGAAATATGAGAATAAAGTGATGTACTACAAGTTTGTATACACTTAACGGACTAACACAGTTCCCTCAGCAAATCGTTGTAAAAAAATAAAAAAAAATTTCCCACCTAAAATTTACATCAATACGAGTAAGAACACGTATAAAAATTGATACAAAAATACAGTTATTGAGCTATCAACAACGTGAAGCATAATTTTAAGAGCCGAAAATTTATCGCTAACAATTTTTCAACCTTGCTTAGTTTCCGATATACCGGGTTTTCCAATAGGGATGATATGAATTCGAAGTGTCGTTTCGGCCATTGTATTCAGTAATGTTTACAATTTCGTCAAGAACAACGTTTACAAAATAATTTGCTTTAATATCAAAATAATCGAAAGTTTAACCGTAAGCTTACGCGTAAACGCCACGAAGGTCAAATATTTTCGGGAAATATTAAGTGAAAACTGTAAATCTGTAAATTATTAACATTTCCCGTGAAAGCTCAGGAAAGTTTAATGAAAGCTTAAAAAAGTTCAGTGAAAGCTTTAAGGTATGAAATTTATTTTAAAATTCTTTTTACGTTTTTGACGGGAATATTTAATGAAAGCTCAGGAAAGTTTTATGAAAGCTTTAAGGTATGAAATTTATTTTAAAATTCTTTTTATCTTTTTGACGGGAAATTATAAAAAGAAATTTTAAAATAAATTTCATACTTTAGAGCTTTCACTGAACATTTTTGAGCTTTCATAAAACTTTCCTGAACTTTCACGGGAAATGTTTTCCGTCGAAAAGGTAAAAAGATATTTTAAACTAATAATAAACCAATAATATGTAAACGAAGCATTAATTGATAAAATCTAATATTATCCGCAAGTAATTGTTTCAGAATACTAATTCGGTTTGAATTCCGTCACTTGAGAATACGTATATCAGGATGTTTTTAGTGAAGCCAGGAAGTATATCTTCCCGTTTAAAAATTACTAAATTTTATTATCAAAATAGCCGTTCTCCAATTACAACTTTTCGTGCGTTTTTACCATTTTATGGTAACAATCTTCTACCTCTTCTCGCTATTCATCTAATTGTTGAAAACTTCGAGGGTACATTTTCTTTACATACTGTTCAAGTGACTGTGTGACTGTCTCAAACCATAACCTGGTGAGTTTTGTGAAAGGATTTGGGCTTGCATCCGTAGAAAATTGTGCTCGCTCAAGAACTGAAGTCTTTGGACCACCGTAAACGTCGCCAATTCTCTGATTTTGCGTTGGACCAATTTGAAAACGATAACGGTTTCCCTGGAACGATAATTTGAATTTGCAGACAAATCGAGCTAAATCAGGCGAATACGGCGGTTGGGAATCCATACTCACAAAAGATTATTGTGGAGTAAAAATCAGCTCGCGCAAACGACGCATAACACTCAAATAGTACTCTTTATTGACAGTTTGGCTTGTCGGAAGGCATTCGGAGTGCATCACACCTCCATAATCGAAGGAAACTGTACACATAACCTGTGTTTTTGAGCTGCTTTAACCTAGTTTTTATCGGCTTCGGCTTCGGCTCACCTTTGCCACGACATTCGGCCGATTGATCGTCTGTTTCCAAGTCGTAGGCATAAATACAAAACTCATAGCAAGAAGTAATATGTTTTATGACGTATTGGTAATCAGAGAGTTCTGTTTCACAAGACGCTATTTTAAAAAAAAAAATCACTGATTTTGGAACCAAAGTGAAAGCACGCACTTTTCTTAGACCCAAAATTGTTTTCACTGATCCTTCCGATATTCCAGCGACGCCAGTAAGATCTCTAACTGTTAATCGTCGATTCTCAAGCACCAATTCCTTTATTTTATTGACGTGTTGCTCATCAGTTGATGTTGATGCCCGTCCTGGGCGTGATTTGTCGTCAACGCGTACTCGACTCTCTTTGAATAATTTGTACTAATTAAAAACTCTTGCTCGTCACAAAAAATTATCACATTCTGAACGTTTCGGCACCAGAAATTTGATTCTGCACGCAACATCTTTGTTGAATAATTACACACTTCGTAAAAATCGCCAAATGTACTTCAGAAAGAGAATCATATACTAAACACTAATGCTTATTCTGATGTGACATTTGACACAGATGTCACTGACAGTCATATCAATCTACAAACAGAAATATTTCGTCAAATGGATTTTCGAGCGAAATTCAAATTAAGAAGTCTTACTATTTTTTGCCCACAGTAGCATAATGAACTCAATTCATTTCCATGGATTGGAGAGCAAAGGCTAAAAAAAGGAAACAAAACACACACAAAAAACGCTGAAGGCAAGAAGGAAAAACAAAACATACAAAATGAATAAAGTAAATTCAATTAAACTGGCGCTAAGCAAATAGAATTTTTTTCGCTACAATCTCGCAACAATTTCGAGCCGAAATAATATTGCTAACTGTGCACAACAACTACAACAACTAAACAGCAATTCAGCGCACTCCAACGCATAAATACGAGCCAGTTAGACCGCTAGCGCCACGCGCAGCGTCGAGAGATCAACGAAACGTAAGCGACGGCTCGAATTCCCAGCCGCGAGCGTTTGCCTTGCGCTCAATTTTTTCAATTTTTGTTTTGTTTTTATTTTTTTTTACTGTTTTAGATTTCATTTGCCGCCAGTTAGTTAAATGGAATTAAATTTTCAAAATTCAACTATGGTGTTTGTTGTTGTTGTTAACTGCTTGGCAGAAAATTGAAAATTGTTTACTTTGGCCGGAGGACTCAACTCAGTCATTCGACGGCGAAATGTGATACCGTAAGGGTCAAGCAAATAAATGGCTGAAGCACTTGTACACACACACACTCTAACGCTCATATACACATACATACACAAGTACATATATGGTTTACTATTGATTGTTGTTGCTTTTGTTGCAATTTTAAATGACACATACAAATTGTGTGGCAACTTTGTTGTACAAGCTCGCCGCTTGTACCTCGCACACTATCGTACCCTCTTGGGGCATGTAAATATTTTCGAACTGTTGTTGTATTTTCAACATATACAAGCTTTGTATGGGAGTCACCTGGGCGTGGTTAATATTTAAGAAGCTGCCACGCAAAAAACACACGCTGCAACAACATTTATGGCAAACACCACCATACTTACTATATCCGAATAAACCTTAATACAAAAACATAAGTGCTTGCACGGACAGGACGGACATAAATGCAAAGTCAACTCTACTCGACAACTATATATAACCAAAACTGTTTTAGGACTTACAAACAACCGAACAAGTCACTTTAGTGAAAATTATGTAAATATACAAACACTTAACACATACATATCACACTAACACTAAGTCATATTTACATTAATATATACATACATACATACATATAAATACATGTATCTTTATACATACATACATACATATATGCCAGGTGGTCGATAACGTCAATCAATCCGAATGAAACTATAATGCTCGGAGACAAATGTTAAAGAAACTCGCTGAAAATATATCAGAATTTCTTTGACTTTTGGCTTAATCCTATTGCTTTATGAAAGAATAAAAATATTATTTTGTTCTTAGCCCCCATAAAAAATGATTAACAGAAAGTGAAACTATCTAATACCTAAGGCTGAGCGCATAGTGTATGAGAGGGTCTTGAACTGGCGATAGCATAGTGTAATCAATATATGATTCATACTAAGTTTTATATCAAACTTATGTAAGTTTCTTGATTTCTGGCGCCCTAATCACATCTCTGTTTCTACCAGTGTTTACTATGTTCTCAGCCTAAGGCTTTTGGATCGAAACTAATATGTATTATGTAGAGGAAAGATTTGATTGTTTGTTGGTTTGAATTGAAAAGGCTCCGAAACTACTTGACGGATTAGAAAAATTTCAACACCGTTGGGATCTATACTCACTTTTTTCAAACTAATAAGAAAAGACTAAGTTCGGGTGCAAGCGAACATTTCATACTCTTGCAACTTGCAAGCATCAAAGCCAGGGAAATAGATTGAGGTGCAAAACGTCTAGCAGAGGTTCGGAATCCAAGCAATTTTTTAGATATTCACCTCTTACACTGATCGACATATTCAGCAAAAAACTTGTTAGAAAAACGAAAATCATTATGCCATATGGAGTATATGGGAGTTGGGGGTAGTGTCGAACCGATTCTATTTATTTGTGTCTATTCTACATACAATTAATATTTATTAAGTTGACTCATACACCATTAACAATCATATGGAGTGAAGTTTAGCTGAAATCGGTTAGGCGGGTCCCGAGGTATATTTTTTCACCTAAGATTGGACAGTGCAACGTCCATCACCATTTGTTACCCCAGTTCCTATTAAGTCCTTTCATACTATCTCTGATTGATTCAATACCTTTACATAACTTTTAGAATTATTCTATTCGGACATTCCATTCGAAAGATATCATGATTCTAAAAATGTAAGTAATAGAAAAGACTCTCCCAGTTTGTTCCCTACAAAGCGGTCGTGTGCGGAATTGATTGTAAATAATATTAAAAGTTCGATGTTCACATTTAAAGTATGTGGTTCTCTTCCCTCATGTTTGATGGCAAATAGAATGTTCTGCTAGTTTGCAGTAATTTTGAAGACCAAATACAGCAAAAAAAATTAATAATAAGCTGAAAAAAGTGAGAGGAAGATACAGACGCTTTAACCTTACCAGCCGACTGTTGCGTTATTCCGCGATTTGGAGCTAGTTAATCGTTTGCAGTCCACTCGGATGACTGTCTATTGGACTTCGGAGTGAAATGATGGAGCCATGTTTCATCCATTATCACATTTCGATACAAATACTGGTAAATACTTCAAGCGGTATAGAACATCTTCAAAAACTGTTCCGAATCATCAACCCACCGTTGTTTTTATCAGAAGTGAGCCCACAGAACTTTCTCGTATCCAAATACTCACAAATTATATGACGTGCACGTTTTCAAATGACCTAATATAAAAGTAACGAGATACTCTTCTTATCACTTATTTTACTGGCAGGTTTAAATTTAGATTTAAAGAGTTTTGAATATTTTATGTGATTTTGATTATAGTTGATATAGTTGGACATTCTTTCTACCCTCTCCCAATAGTAATTTATACCAAATAAAGTCTAAAGTCATCATAAAATTCGGAATATAAATGCTAAAGTGTTGCTATATTTACTCGACTTTTATGCTCAATTATTCAAAAGTCGACATCGAAATTTCCACCAAAAGTGGACACATATACTAATACACAAAATATATAAAACCATTGACTAACTGTAAAATGCTTTCATTAGAGAAGTACATAAAAAAAATACTCTAAAATATACTAACTGCGAGCAAAGCTCTTCAGCATAGTTTGTTACAAGTACTTTTCGGCTCTATTGTGTTGGCGCACAAAAGTATGCTTCAAATTTTGTTATTCTGTATGCTATTTTGGAAATGAATTTTACAGCTTTGAAATTGATTCCAATATAGCATAATAGAGCCTGCCATTTAATAGTGTTGGTTAATAAAAAATTGATAGAAATTGTGAAGCTTGAAACTAAATTGTGTTTACTGCAGATATTGTGAGGCAGAAATTGAATGGTAGGCAGGGAATTTGGAGGGATCGAGCAGCATGAGCGATCAAACAGATTCATTGCGAGAGCAAAGGCTGTATTTTAAATAACACAAATTGAATTTTATTAACATTACATTTGTCTTATTGAGGGCCCACTGGGTTCCTAAGGACTAGAAAAGCTTGTTTTCGATCCATAATACCAAATCTAACCTAATTATCCTTCAACTGACTTTCAGAGGCCTCAAAATGAAAAAATTGCCATGGCTTTGTGATCAAAAATTCTTTCGAAACCATTAATTGCTATAGAGTAGCCAAAGTAGACATATTTTTAAATAAAGTTGCCACTTATGTATATAAAAATTTACAAAATACTTTAACTTTTATAAACGGTAAAATAAGTAAGCCTGAACAAATATGCGTTAAGCCAGTTATTAAAAAAAAATTATAACGGGGTTGCCACCCGTTAAAAGAAAAAATTTAAAATGATTTTAAGAATATGTGTCAAATCTAAAGCCTTTTAAAGAAAATTCCTGTAAATAAAAGCATTTTGGAACAAAACAGCGTTGCCATCTATGGAAATTAAATTTTAGAAAACTATTACATACTGTGCACTACTTTCGAAACTTACACTGATATTAAAAAAACATTAATCTGAAATTTTCAAGAAGTTGTAGGACATTTTCCTAACAGAGTTGCCACTTATTAAAAAATCCAAAATTGAAAAAAATTTTAATATGCCAAAAATATGTCATAATATGTGTAAATCGTAAAAAATTTAATAATCAGCAATATTTCGTAACAGAGTTGCCACTTATTAAAAAATCAAACTTCAAATAAATATTAATATTCTGAAAATATTTCACAACATTCATATGTAAAACAAAAGAAATTTGTTAGTTTGACGTGTTCATCGCAAGAAATTTAATAATTAACAATATTTTGTAAAAGGGTTGCCACTTATTAAAAAAAATAAATCTTGAAATATGTATTAATATTTCATAAATATTCATAATATGTGAAAATCGCAAGAAATTTTATAACTAACTATTTTTCGTAATAGAGTTGCCACTTATTAAAAAGTCGAACTTGAAAAAATTATTAATATAATATTTCAAAAATATAACAATATTTCATTTACATCGTAAGAAATTTGAAAATTAACCATATTTTGTAATAGAGTTGCCACTTATTAAAAACTCAAATTTCAAAAAAATATTAATATTCTAAAACTATTTCAAAAATTCAAAAATCAAACTGTTAGTTACCTTAGACAACATAAAACTTAATGACGTTGCCACCTAAGAAACACTAAAATTTCTTATAAAGAACTGCAACATTTTTTTCGCAAAATGAAAGCTGATTTTCGAGGTATGTTTGTGTTATTCATGCAAAACTAAGCAAAATAATTTAAATTTCATATTTATAATTGTCTTCACCAAATCCTGTGTTTTCGAAATTTTTGCAAAATTATTTGCAATTTCTTAATCATATCACTTAAGCACACAAACATATGAAATTCACTTTTCCAGCAAATACGATTAATCAATTCATACAAAAATTCACGCAGCTGCGTTCGCTGTCTTCCGTCGGCTTTTATTAATAACACAGGCAATTACAGTTGCATTACTTAATATGTCAAACGCATGACTTTGGCGGTGACATGGCTTTGACCGTTTTTTAAATGCCAAAAGCCTGCAACAACAAGCAACAATTGAGCACATAAGGACTTAAAGGACTTGCTGGTATTTAAAAGGCGTGCAAAATTATTGCTGGGAAAAAAGTGTATTTCCAGTAAGCAGGTGTGAAGCATAAATGGAAACTGTGACCCAATTAAAAATTGAAATCGTAAACCATAAGTAATGGCTGAGCTGCAAGCGATCGCAATGACGGCAAGCAATGCAAAGGTTGAGGGGCAGGGTGAGGGCGACAGCAATAACATATATGTGCGGCCAGCGACAACCGCAAGTTATATACATATATTTATGTGTATAAATTTGTAGATGCTCACATGTGCAACGTCTGGTTGCATTGAAGTAGCGCAATAAAGCATCGCACAGGCAAGGAGTCACTGTTGGGCGGGGTGACAAGTGCAGGTTATGAATTTCATAAAAGTACTTTGACTTAATTGCAATGAAATTATTTTAATGTGGCTGAGACATGTGTATGTTGGCGTGTGTGTGTCTTCTGGAAATTAATCAAGTGCAATAAAAAATTATTGCGTGCAACAGTGAGGAGTTCTCGAGACACCAAAGTGATCAAAAAAGCATAATAACATAAACAGCCGTAAATACTTTGTGCATGAAACGATAATTCTACTTTTTCCATTTTCACCACAATTGAGGTGAACTTTACCGCTTTACTCTACTCTCAAACGTTGCATATTTCATTAATATTTGTAAATTTTAATTAATTAATTTTCATTTATATTAAGACACTTTAGTTTTTTTTTTCATTTTCACCACTGCTGTGGTGAACTTTTTTGACTTTTAAAATTAATTGTTTCTTCCCTTTATAATAAGTAAATATATATTTTACATATGAAAAACATTTAAAAATTATTCCTTTTTCACCACAGCTGTGTTGAACTTTTCTGACTTCTAAAACTAATAGTTTCTTCTCTTTATAATAAATAAATAAATATTTTACTTATAAAAAGCATTTGCAAATTGTTACATTTTCACCACAGTTGTGGTGAACTTTTTTGATCTTTTAATACGAATTATTTTTCTTATTTGCAGTAAGTGAATAAATAAAAACGGCAGCTAGATAATGTATATTACATACTTTATATATTAATGTACAAGTATATTACATTCATCACAGCTTATGTATGTATGCGTATTTGTTTCAACTCGATTATGAGTGTAATTATTTTAAATAACTGTAAATATTTTGTGCACAACATTTTGCTATTTTCACCACGTCGAGGTGAACTTTTTTAACCCAATTATGTGCTGTTCCTATCTTTTATGATAAATAAATATTTTACAGATAAAAAAGGGTAACTCAACATTTTTTATTTTCACCACAGCTGTGTTGAACACTTCTGACCTCTAAACTTAATTGTAGCTTCCATTTATAACAAGTAAATAAACATTTTGCACTTAAAAGAGCAACTCACATTCTTTCATGTTCACCACAGTCGAGGTGAGCTTTTTCAATCGATTATATACTGCTCGGAAGGAGCTTTATAATAAATAAATACATGTTTTATAAAAAAAACCAGCAATTCGAAATTTTTTATTTTCACCAAAACTGTGGTAAACTTCTTTCCACACTATAAGCGTTATCAACTCTTGCTATCTTCCTTCCTTTACCCACATATTAATCTCATAGTAAATTTCCATCATAAACTCTGGCTAACCGCATTCACCACTCACTTACAAACACACATACAATTATACAAAGTGCCATAAAGCCTGAGTTGTGGTTATTAAACGCACACTCGCCTATGTGTGTGTGCGTACAAAAGGAAGGAATAAAATCATTTTATCCATTTCCTTCCTGCATACTTTTCCACACATGCTTAGCTTGGCATTCGTGCTACAGCGGCAATTGCAGCAAGCACTGGGAAAAATGCAAGAGCACAACAACAACACAAACAAACATACTGTGTTTCTGTTTATTTTGGCAATACCAAAAATTGGCTCAATAACCGGGAAGTGCATACTAAATAAACTGGAATCTAGCTCTGCCGTGCCACCCATAACTGCCACAAACCAGCACATGCACTTATTTACCATTGCAGATGTTGAGTTTTATACATTTTTTCATTTGGTAAATTTTTTAATTAATTTAATTGAGTAGAATTTTTTTTAAATTTTAAATGTAAGGAAAAATTAATATTAAACGAACCAAAAAGGGAGAATTTACTGTGGCAACACCATTAGAATTTTCGGAATTTTTTTTTAAAACTTTTGACTTTAAAATTTCCGCCTTTTCATTTATACAACTGCAAATTTCATATTTCTATTCAAAAAAAGTGGGTTGCCACTTAATTCAAAATATGCTTTAAGCAAATGAAATTCAATTATTCATTTTCCATAAAGTACAGTTGGCAACCCACAGTAACAGGTTGTATTTAACCCAATAATCTCACGCAATAAAAATTAAAATTTATAAAAATAAGTAAAAAAGGGTTGCCACTTATTTTCAAAATTAGCTTCCAAAGGAACCAAAACAGCTAAATATTAATGTTTGCAGTTATATTCATACTAGTATTTGTTAATAGAAACGAACAATTTATTTGTATGTTACCGAGTTGCCACCTATTAAAAAATCATTTTTCTAAAGGTCTGTAATTTCACAATCAGTCGTTTCCTAATACTTGAAATTTGTTAATATTTGTTCATAAAAGCTAAAAAAATTTTTGTCGCAACGAGTTGCCACCTAATTTTTTGTTAATATTTAAATTGTGATCACTAATAAAAGCGACAAAGTCGTTTCGTTTTACAATACACAATTTCTACAATACGGAGTATATGTATTAATATTGTATTCAACTGGCTTAAAGTTGCCACTTAATAACCCATAATAATCTGTATAGGTTATTAAGAGGCAACTCTAAGTCAGTTGAATACAATCTTCTTAAGAAAATAACTTATGAAGACCCTTAAGATAAATATTTTGATATGATAACAATTTATTTATGGAGCAATATTTCGTTAAATGGTGTTGCCATCTAGTAAAAAAAATTTAAATAATTAAATACTTTACCCCAAATAATTTATCCTCAGATAAATATGTATATGAATGCTTGGGAGTACATTTGCTTTGATATTTCGCATAGGGTTGCCATATCTATGTGAAACTTAAACTTATTTTAGAACATACAAATTAGACACAGAATAAAATACTCATAGCTTGTTTGAAGATATCTAAAGTTTTAAATAAGTATCCAACTTTTTGGGTTATTATTAACGGAAAATTAAAATAACACAATAATCAAACATTTTACGCTACATAATCATATAACTACGCTCTAATGCTAGTTGCTTCGGGTTAGGCTTGCCACTTATTTCAATTTTTTTTTCTAAAATCTAACATTAAAATTTCATTAAATTTCTTTTGCAACGAATAAATACTTTTCGTATTTATTTCGTTTACAAATTTTGTGATTCTCAACCAGTTAAAGGAAAAATTATTAGCTACTTAATTTCTTCTCTGTTAGCTTAATCGATTTTTAACATCGTGGTATGCAAATAAATAACTTTAAAATTCATTATGAAATCAGCTGAAATCAAGATGCTTCGAAAATCAGCATTCTTAATACGCAAATATTTTCTTCAACTAAAGTGCAAAAAAAAAATTATTGCGTGCAACAGTGAGCAGTTCTCAAGGCACTAAAATGATCAAAAACACAGGTAGCGTCTGCATTTTAACATAAACAACTGTAAATACTTTGTGCTTAAATCGATAATTCTATTTTTTCCAAATTCACCACAGTTGAGGTTAACTTCATCGCTCTACTCTAAACTTGATCCTTCCATATTTAATTAATATCTTTAAATATTCAATGCATATTAAAGTACTTTATTTTTTCCAATTTCACCACAGTTGAGGTGAACTTTACAGCTCTACTCTAAGCTCAATCTTTACATATTTAATTAATATCTTTAAATATTCAACACATATTAGGGTACTTCATTTTTGTTCATTTTCACCACAGCTGAGGTGAACTTTTCTGACTTCCAAAAAATATTTGTTTCTTCCCTCTATAATAAGAAAATAAATATTTTAATTGCAAAAGCCATTTACAATTTTTTCTATTTTCACCACAGTTGTGGTGAACTTTTCTGGCTTCTAAAATTAATTGCTTTTTCCCTGTACATATATTAAGTAAATAAATATTTTAGCTGCAAAAAGGCATTTACAAATTGTTTTTTTTTCACCACACTTGTAGTGAACTTTTTTGATTTTTTAATACTTGTATGAATTGCTCCTTCCCTTTGCCATAAGTGAATAAATATTTTACACGAAAACTGCAACTAAAGCGCAATGCTTCCAATGTCCTCCAATTCGATTTTGTAAATTAATTTCCCACCAAAATGTTACTGCAACATTTTCAAATACAAAACGCTTTAGCTGAAATTAGTTTTGAATTCCAATTCGTTCGGCACACAATACCGTTAAAGGACACAAAACCTATTCGGAACTTCAATTGCAGCATTTTCCCATGAAAATCCGTTCAAACATTGTTGCTGAGGGTTATTTCATGTCGAAACAACGTCATTCTCCATTTCCAATCCAAATTGCAGTTGCAAACTGCCAATCAAAATCAACAAAGTCACTATTTTTCGAAGACTTGCACAATACCTACATTGCAGAGGAACAGACGACCAAATATTGGACCAAGCACAATCTAACTGTAACGGTAACGGCAACCGGGCAGTCAACGCTGTCAGAAAATGCAATCAAAATCAAAATTGGAAAATGTGAAATGTGAAATTGCTAAACGCAAATTGAAAAAATGACGCAGGCGAAGTTGTGAAGCGACAGTTTCTGGACAAATTGAAAATTTCGCTCCAAAAAGGTGCCTCCGAACGGCTTTGCAACTTTCTTCGAAGACATTTGCGGCATTTTAGCCATTTGTTGCGGAGCAATAAACAAATGTAAACATGACATTGTAAGTCTTTTCCGCCACAAAATTGTGCAATTCACTCAAGCAAACGAACAGACAACGGTAAACTAACACACACACACAGACATAGTGGCATACCAGCGTCGTATTTTCCGGATTATTTGTCAATAAGTGCAGTGAGGCATGAAATAAAATGGTCTGTCATTCGGCACAGATTTCTGTGTGCGGCGGTGACAAAAATCATCAACGCACATACACACACACAAACAAATAAAAGTTGTATATCACATGTGTGTACATGTCAGAACAAATAAACCTCTGGTAGTTACTCATACGTCATGGCGCACCTTCAACTCGCACTCAATAGCTACATCGAACGGACAACGTGGCAAAATACAAACACTAAACGGTGACTGCGTCGCGAAATGACGCCGTAAAATGTGGCTTAAGAGCTCAACATGCAACACATGTGGCAACACTGGCTGTAGGCGCTGGCCAACGAGGTTAGCAGCCGCCGAGACACATGTTTCGCAGCAGGTAGTATGGCTGCGAATTGAGCAACAACGCAAGCAATACGATTTTATCATCTTTATCTGCATCGTTATCTTCATTTCTATAAATACATTTTTACACAAGCGAGGCAAGAGTAACAGCAACGGGGCAGCATTTCGGATTTTTCCGTTCACTGATGCAAAGTTTATTTTATTAGCCTGAAAAGAAAAGCGACAAAGCAGAAAAAACAGCAAAAACTACAAAAAGCAACAAAAAAAAACAACACAAACAAACAAAAACAACAAAAAAAATTGTAATATATATATATATATTTTGTAATTCTTCTGCATATTTCAAGCTCTCGAGAATACTTCTTCGCTGGCTTACCCGGTTTTTTCACTCTTTTCGTTTTGCTTTCATTTTTTGTTTAATACATCCCTTCAGCTGCGTCTCATTTCTTGAATAGAGCAATTTGCAAATGCTCATTGCCCATTTTGGTCCAGTTGGCGCACATTTTCCAGTCAATAAAAATCATAGCAATTCACTTAGTCATTGCTTGGGCTTATCCCCATCTTAAGCTGCCGAAGTGTAGCTTTAATAAATTTCTGCTATGCTGTTATTATTATTATTTAAATGAAAACAATAATTTTGAAAACGAAGAATTTAAGTTCAATATTTAAATGAAGTGAATGAAAAGGGAGTTTCAAAAAAATGTCGATAATAATGTTTAAATTAAAAATATGTTCTCTAAATTAATTACCGTAAATGTGTCATTATATGAAAATCATTCGAAATCTTTGTATTCCATAAAATCCCGAAATTCGGGATTTGAAAATGGCAACTTCGGGATTTTTCGGGACCAATTTTTTAATATAAAATATAAATAATACACATATCTGCATATTGTTTAAAAGCCTGTGTTACATACAATGCACATAGTAGACTCTTAAACACCTGCACTAGTTCTTTTTCCAACTCAATGTTTTAAAGCTTTAAAATTCAGCCAATTGTTCGATAATATAATAAACTATTTTAAAAAAAGTAATCATTATGAATATGTTCCTCCTGTAAATTTACTCCATTTAATACACATATGAAAATTCTTTGAATTTTGCGGAGCGATGAAACAATTTTAAGGAACTTCTAAATAATATTATACATACTTATAATACAAAACTAAAAACAAGAAAATGTTTAACTCCATTCAAAACAAATACATATTCAAAAGATGTATGTAACTTCAGAATATTTTTTTATTATTTAAGAAATTTCGGGATCCCGAAAAATAAATCCCGAAATTGAGTATCCCGTAAAATTTATTGTAAAAAGTGCCGTGACCGACCAAATGCCACTATAGCTCTGTTCTTTCAAGAATATTATTTTTTTTTCTCATAAACCGAGTGAGAATTATAGAATTGTGTGAAAAATAAGTGAAATAATTACTTTCGATGCGGTAAATAGCTGTTTTAAACAAATGCCACTTAAAACATTTATTATTTAAGAAATTTCGGGATCCCGAAAAATAAATCCCGAAATTCGGTATTCCGTAAAATTTATTGCAAAAATTTCCGTGTTTCACCACCACTATAGCTCTGTTCTTTCAAGAATTTTTTTCATAAACCGAGTGAGTATTATATAATGCTGTGACAAATAAGTGAAATAATTACTTTTGATGCGGTGAATATCTGTTTTAAGCTAAAATAACGCTAATAGACTCAAAATTCAAATCTTATGTTTCATCAAAAATAAGTACATAAACTGGCTGAGAATTACAAATAGAATTTGATAGATACATGAAAACGCAGTAATGGCTTGTGGAAATTCAATACTACAATGGTTTTAAACATACATATTTTAAGCCGGGTTTTTGTACAAAATTAGGTTACTTAAACGAAAAATAAACAATAAATAAATTCGAAAGTACTGTTTGGTGTCAATTGAAGATTCTGAGTGCTGTCAGGTCCTTCTCTACCTGCTCTTTCCAATGGAGCGGAGGTTTTCCTTTTCTTCTGCTTCCCTCGGCGGGTACTGCGTCGTAGACCATCAGAGCTGGAGTGTTTTCATCCATTTAGACGGCATGATCTAGCCAGTGAAGCCGCTCAGTTCTTCGCCGCCGTATTTGAATAGCTCGGCCGGCAATCCATCGGCCACTGCCGCTTTGTTGTTCTTCAGACGGGTAATTGCTATTCTAACTTCTTCATGGTCGGACAATGGAACGTCTACTCCATCGTCATCGATTGGGTCATTGGGTTCGCCATCTTCTATTGTTATGCTTTCACTGCCATTCAGCAGGCTGGAGAAGTGCTTCTTTCATAATTTCAGTATGCTCGAGGCATCAGTCACTAGATCACCTTTGGGGTTCTACAAGAGTATTCTACAACTAGTATACCATCACCTTGTATATGTTGCAAATTTTTCATTGAAATTCAACAACAAGCTAAAAAATATGCAAAATTGTTTGTTTTTTTGTCGAAAATATCAAGTGTTTCCATGCAGCATACAAAATTCAAACTAACGAGGCTTCACTGTGATTACATATACAAAAATACTTAGATTAACTACAAAACAATTGAAGAGAGAGGGAGAGACAGAAAAATGCTAATAATAATTTAATTAAAATAAAATTCCAACACAAAGAAACCACAAAAACAAAACACAGAAACAATATTGACACAAAACGTAAGCGGAAAAGCAATTTAAACACCAACAACAACAACTAAAGAGAAAAATAAACACCAAAGAAACGAGTAAAAAAACGAGCAAATGTTGCCACACCAAGAAGAGCACAAACTTCCATTAACAAATGGGGCAACGCCAAGTGAACCACAAGAGCATACAACAACAACAAATCACGTTATTTGCAAACAACAGACTAAAAAAACATAGAAGACACGCAAAAAAGTGTGGGAAAAAAAGGAGAATGGAAATTGGCAAAACACAAATGCAAATTTTTCAAGTGTAATTTGAGAAAAATATGCACAAGCGAAAATGACTTTGACAGCGACGAGCACAAAAGTAGCAGCAACGCATAGCTGCTAGCGCATGCTCCCCAAGGAAACAGCTGCAACATGCGAAAGTGTGGCAGAGAAAACAGAAGACAGCAAACAAAGTGAAAAGTGCAATATTTTGCCATTTGTTGCAAGAAAACAAAAGAGCGTACACACACACACACACACAGAGTGAAATGAAGGCAACAAGACACACACACACACAGAGTGATATGAAGGCAACAAAAAGTTGCGCGTAAAGCATACAAGTGCAACCGTGAAAAATTGGTGGCATGTTGCACGTTGTGTTATTTTTAATATCCAGCAGCAGTTACAATAGCGCAAGTTGTTGTAGTTGTTGCAACTAGCAAGCTACCTACTTACTACTATGAGTAGATAGTATTTATGTATGTGCAGCGGGGCAAAATGCTGTAAAAGTGGCACAGCAGCAGATATGAGAATGGCAATAATGTAAGGGGCGTAGTTGCCACAGAGAGCCATTTAGTAATAGATGTATATATGTGTGTGTAAAATATACGTTTTACACATATACATACTATATATGTATGTGTCAGTGTTCACGTTTACAAGTGTATGTATGTATGTGTTGCGCTTAATATGCGTGCAGCATGCCACAGTTGGCTGACTACTATATATTTTTATTATATTGCCACATTTTACTTTTTTGTCTTTAACTGCCCCACGCCCCATCACTCAACCATTTAGCGACTTCGAAATGCCGCATTTCAAATAAACTAACGGTAAAATATTTTTTACTGGAAATTTCAATATTTCATTTTTATTTCCACGTTTTTTTACGAGTTTCGCCTACTTTTCATGCGCTGCTCAGTAGGGAAAGCGTGCGACACACGCCGCTGTTGCATGCCACAGCGTACTCCTGCGAGTATCGTGACAAGCCAATTGAGATTTTTCTTTGCAACACAGCAGATTTTGAATTTGAATTGACTTGATTGGAATTGATTCGTTGTTCGCCAGGCGAATTCCCAGGCGCACCTTAACAAAAAAAAAAAAAAAAATAAGAAAAAACAACAACAAATATATAAAAAGTAAAAAGTAGTTTATAGCGTCCGTGCAACGCTCCGTCTATGTGGCGGCATGCAGGCCGAAACCACAGCTGTCGCATGCCAAGGCATAGTTAACTGTGCTCCACGTCCGTGTGACAATCAAACATACACAGGCGCACCAATACAAGTATGTGTATGGGTATGTGGATGTGTGTAGCTGCAGGCGCGAGGCAGTCAGCCAGAATTAAATGGCAAGCGCTCGCCACCTGCGCCCAGTTAGTGTGGCAATCAATGGCGTTGTTGTGCAGCAGGCTCGCACAAGGACGACGGAGACGCAGCAGAAATGAAAAAAATAACAAAATTTAAAAAAGTAAAAAAATTAAAAAAAGAGAATAAAAAATAAACAAAAACAAAAATAACAACAACAAAAATATGTGTTGTGAAACGTGCAGGCAGGCGAAATGAAAATGAAAGCGCAATTTTAAAAGAGGAGAAATGAAGGAAGCGACTAAATGAGCGCCCCTACGAGGGCATTGTATTTGTTTTGCGCTTTTTTCACTCCCGTTATAAATAACTATCGGTATTTATGCCACACTGGCATATAAATAAGCGCTGTTTTACACTCATACATATGCATACAGAAATATGTATGCCTCAAATGCTTTATTGTATTGCTTTGCTGGCACAGGGATATACTCGTAAATATGAATATATTTGCTTGTGATTGGCGCTGCCAACTAAATCTCAGGTGGTTCTACTGCCTTAGCTATTATTATTTGTATTTATTGCATATTTTTTTGCTTTGCTTTACTGCTTTCACTGTTTGTAGATTTTTTACGATTTCCTAACACAATGACATTTCATTCTTGGCTACTTAACGACTAACAATAGAATTTGCTGAGACATTAAAGATAATTACATATTATTGTCTTTGGGGTAGGACCTGCTGATATTTATCAGATAAGCAAATTAAAATTTATTCTGATTGCTTATTTAGCGAAAAATATTGTAGAGAATAGTAGAATTTCTCATTTAAACCGAGCAGCTACCAGATTCAGCCCGTATTTGTCTGATTAGGATGAGCTAAAGGTTTCTAGAAGTTCTTATTTTTTCAAGGTGTTTAGTACTTGAAAGAACTTATTCTTCTTGAAACACATAAAGACGATTTTCAAAAACTAGCCTTTCAGAATTTTAAGAAATTTCGGGATCCCGAAAAAATACCGAAATACTTGTTAATCTTGAAACCCAAAAAGACAAATTCTAACAAATTGCAATTCAGAATTTTAAGAAATTTCGGGATCCCGAAAAAATCCCGAAATATTTGTGTTTCTTGAAACCCCAAGAGACGAATTCCAAAAAAATAGCACTTCAAAATTTGAATAAATTTCGGAATCCCGAAAAAATTCCGAAATATACGATCCCGTGAAGCGGATAATCGACTTTAAACAAAACAATGCAGATTTTTGCAACGTATTACTACAGAACAATTATGTTTTTTTAAACAATGAAAGAAATTTCGGGATCCGCAAAATAAATCCCGAACAGTGGGGATAGTATCTATGAAATAAAAATCTTACGTAATGTAATGCCTCTATGAAATAAAAATGTTTCGTTCCAAAAAGTTGTGCTATAGAATACATAATTTTATTTCTTGACACAATTGAGCAATTTACTGATCCTACAAAAAATAACAATCTTATTTAAACAGAAAAAATTAAAATGCAAAAAATATCACTTTAGAATAATTTTAAATTTATTTTTACGTAATTTTTTTACGTAATGAAAAAATTTCGGGATCCCGAAAATAAATCCCGAATTTCGGGTTTCTGAGAAACTGCCAGACCACTGCTACAAAATAATTTTATATTTTAACACAACGAAAGAAATTTCGTTATGCCGAACATAAATCCCGAAAAGTAGATAAAACCTAATTCTTTCATCTCTTTAAAAATAAAAATGTAACGTTCCAAAAAGTGGTGCTATACATAGAATGCATAATTTTATTTCTTTACACAATGAAGAAATTTAATGATCCCGCAAAAATTAATAATCTCCTTTAAACAGAAAAATTAAGATTCAAAAAATAGTACTTTAGCATGATTCTGTTTTTTTGCAGAGTGAAAAAAATTTCGGGATCCCGAAAATAAATAAATTCTGAACTTCGGGTTTCCATGAAACTGGTAGCAAAATTCGGGTTTCGTTTTAATAACTACTAGACTATATAATTACTAGCTTGAGAGAGTGAGAGAGAGCGCAAAATCTATATTTTCATAAACAGAGTGAGAATTATACAATTTTGAAGCAAATAACTGAAATAATTATATCTAGTGACGTAAGTATCGAATTTCACTTGAAATACTATTCAATAACTATAACATATTAAAATTTTGAACTGTACGTTTTATAAAAAATAAATATGAAATAAAGGTGATCCATTTCGAGGTTAAAGACAATTAAAGAAGATTAAAGAAAAAAACAAAAAAAGAACTGATGATTCCGCCGGTTCATAAATCACACCAAACCGTTGTTGTTTTCTGGATTAATCACTTCAGATTGCTCTTCGTCCTTATTTACATACCCATTGAGACAGAAATGGGTCTCCCGCTGAACAGAATTTGGCTCGAAAACGTCGGATCTTCTTGGAACTTTTCAAGAGCCGATAGAGCGAAGCGATGTCTCTTGAGAAGGCCGATCGGCTTCCGTTCTTACACAAACTGTACGTCTTACGTCAGTACGAGTCTTCGTGTACACTCTCAGCTACGGCTGCTATAGCACGCAATAAAGCTGGACACTACGTCGTATTCGGTCGAATATTATCTAACAATGAATGAGACCCCCTCCAAGATGTCAATACTGAACAAAAATAACATGCCGGCTTGACAAGACTCATGCGTGATCATTTTTCTGCAATTTCGAGCTTTAAAAAAATAGCTTCGCGATGTTTTGTATACGTATTCCACTTTGAACCTAACTATAATAATTTTTCTATTTTTCCAAGCAGGCTTCGGCCGGCTTAAATTCAATCTCACTACCAACAACTATTGCACCTCTATTATGTGCCAGTTTTATAATTATAAATACATATTTTGTAAGTAAGAAAAATATGCCAGCGACGCTGCATGTCAATTTACTGCCGAGTACAGCAAGCGCAGCAGGGCGTATGCGTAACCAAGGCATCCAAGACTGCTCGTTCAAGCAACTTTTATTAAAACAAAAAACTTTTTTACAACTTAACGTCATGTTGCTATGTTTACAAAGCAATTTAAAGAAATTATACATGTAACACTGCTTGCCAGCTTGCTCCCAAGAGAAGCCGACTAAGCCCGGCCAGAGTATGAAAAGCAGATCGAAAGTGGAAGGCAGTGAAAACTGAAAACTTTTTGCTGCTTGTGGCAACAATTTTTCCGCATCGTTGCAACTGCATTAACGGCAAACAGGTAGCACTCACACACACATATATACTTATATGCTGCATGCAAGCGATAGGTAAATACATACTTTCCCCATACAAATGAAGCAGGCAACAACTCTATTAAGCGGGCCACATCAAAGCCAGCAACAGCAGGTGTGGCGCAGTGGCACAACGAATGAGTTTTTGCAATATTTACTTGCAGAGACTTGGCGTGCTTGTAACCACCACCGGCTTGTGTTGTTTGTGCCTTGCGCCGCTGCCGTTGCAGTTGCAAGAAAGTGCAAAAATAAGCTTAGTGCCTGTGCAACAGCGGCAGCTGTGGCGCTCAAACTCGGCAACATTGACAGCCGCATCTGCCACTTTGACATTCTAAAAGCGTTCGGGCATTATTTACGGCGCTCGGATTAGAGGTGACAAAGTGCCGGTCGCAACCGAAAGTGGGGGCAGGGGGTGTTAGCGTGATCCAGCTGTGCATGCTGCTAATCAGCGGCTGGCAGCGTGTGGCAGTGTTGTTGCCTCGCAACCTTTTGTCTGCTTCGCTGCTTGACCGCCGCTCGTCCCTCGTCTTTTTTTTTTGCTGTTCCTCTCCAGGTTATTTTTCTTGCAACCTCGCTAAAGCTGGAAAACTGCATTGTTCTCATTGTTGAGCGCTTGATTAGTTGCCGTTGGCTGGACGAATGACAAGCAGCGGTTGCAAGCTAATTAGAGGACTTGCTCTCAAAGCGTGTTGGGGAGAAATGGCAAAATTGCAAAAACTACTCCCCAAAGCTGCTGCTGTCTTTATGTTTTTATTGTTGTTGTTTTGTTGCACTGTGTGTGTTTGTGTGTGTCCTAATTCACCCTGCTTGATTGGTTGTGGCGTGTCAAGTGAAGTTGTAAAGAAGGTGGGTAAGCGTGTACTGCAAAATAGTTTGCATGATTAGGGTTGCCAAAGTGCAATAATTTACTAAAAATGACCATCTTCATGCTTGGACATTATGCTGCTCAACAGCTTTTTACTTAATTGTTTACACATAAAACTAACTCCGTAGCTTGTTTTGCTCTTTTATCTCTTTTTCCTATCCCAGCCATATGCCACTTGGCAACACTGCCGCTAAGCAATAAATGGCACAGTGAAATAGCAAATTACTGACAAGGCTTTTTCGTTGCGCTCTATTAGACTTCGCTGAAATGACGAATTGTTGTGGCAAATTGTCTCAGAATGAGCTGGCAAAAAATTCAAATTTTTTTCAACACTGCAACTTTAATGGCTTAGTGACTTGACGCAAGCAAATTGTTATACAATAAAAGTAGCTGACCTATTAGGACTATAGGAAGTTGCAGAAAAAAGGTGTGAAAGAAACAAAGAAAGTCATGAAGTGCTATGGTAGCTGAACGAGTACAGTTGTGTAAAGAGAAGTAATATGGAGGACTCCTTACAGAAGTTAACAGGGCAATTGAAAAGGCCTTAGCCTGACACATAGATGGCGCTACAATGATTAAATCCATGGAATTTTTAGTTAGTCCTGACCTTCCGAAGACGCATATGAAAATTTCACAGCTGCGGGACTATTAGTTTTTGAAATATAACATTTCAAGTGAAGTAGCTTTTATTATTGCGAAAAAATGAATAAAAAGGAAATACGCGTGTAGATAAAATATAGCTTTTTGAAGGGAAAAAACCAAGTTGAAGCAAAAACTTCATTTGATGATAAATTTCCAAACAATGCCCCTGGAAGTTCAATCATTAATGATTGGTATGCTTAGTTTAGACGTGATGAAATGAGCACCGAGAACGGTGAAGGCAGTGGACGCCCCAAACAGGTTGTTACCGAAGAAAACATCAAAAAAGTTCACAAAATAATTTTTGATGACTAAAAACTGAAGTTGTCCGAGTTAGCAAACGCTCTAGAGATATCAACTGAACATGTACTTCAAATCATTCACGAATATTTCCGTATGAGAAAGCTCTGTGCAATGTGGGTGCCGCGCGAGCTCACTTTTGACCAAAACCAACGAGAAGTTGTTGCTTCGGAGCAGCTTTTGGAATGTTCAAGCGTAATAAACGCGAGTTTTTGTGTCGACATGTAACAATGGACGACATGGCTCTATCTTTTCACATCGAACTCCAATCACAGCCAGCTGAGTGGACTGCACATGGTGAACCCGCTTCAGAGCGTGAAAAAATGCAACAGTCGGCTGTCAATGTTATGGTGTCTGTAGTTTAGAATGCGTTTGGAATATTTTTTATTGACTACCTTGAAAAAGCCTCAGCAACGACTATTACTTAGAATTATTGGACCGTTTGAAGAACGAAATTGCCACATTTGAAGAAAAAGAAAATTATGTTGAACCAAGACAATGCACCGTGTCACAAGTCAGTGAAGATGATGGCAAAATTTCATAATTTGAGCTTCGAATTGCTTCCACATCCACCGTATTTTCCAGATTTGGCCCCCAGCAACTAGCTTCTGTTCTCAGATCTCAATAGAATGCTAGCTAGGAAGCAATTTTCGTCGAATGAAGAGGCGATCGCAGAAACTAAGGCCTACTTTGAAGCAAAGGACAAATCGTACTGCAAAAACGTCTGTGGTTTATACTTCATTCAGACAACTGGATTGAGGCATGTTTTCGGCGCCTTCACGACCTTCTCCGAATGCTTGTGTTCGTGATAGACTTCCCAAAACAATGCGGCAATATTTTCAACGATTTCGTAGCTATGATTCTATTGGATAATTGAAGATATTATAATTCAACATAAAAAGGTGTGTGACTTGGATAGTGGCAATATTATTTGCGCCGAAATGTAGGCAACATTTTTCGGTGGTTTTAGTACTGCTATTCATATTATCAGACAAAGCATTCTTTGCAAATGATTATCAAAAATGAGGTCCGTATTAAAAAGACAAGGCCCTTAAGAGAGTCAGTATATATGACCCACCGTCTAGTTGGAAATAGAGCCGCGTCGTGTCCGCGTAGATTCTGTCAAATATCGTGAAAAAAAGTCAGTCAAAAACGTGTTATAATGCTCTCTATTGATGGAACCAACATTTATTGCCTCATTTTGGAAGCATAAAGATCAGATGATGCGGACAAACTATAAACCGCACCAAATGGCCAATTTTTGGGACACAATTGCGCTTCCTGAAACAAACGAGGATTTGGGACTACCCAAATGCGACAATTTTGTTTGTTAACGAGTTGATCAAGCCAGAGATGAGCCTCATTTGAGAAGATGGTTTTTCGATGAACATAAAGTCGCGAATTGTTTGGAGAACGTGAATTTGCTTAATAATCTTGGATAATTTCCAGGCAAGGTCATTAAAAACAAACATTTTACAGCCCTTAAAAACACTGCGTTTAACGTTTATCAATTTTCCATGCTAACAACAACATAAAGTTGCATTTGAAGTGGACTTTAAGCGAATTAAACTTACAGATTTTATTGAACTGCGAAATGATTTACCACTAAAGCAGAGAGTCTACCGTTTCCCACATTTAAGTAAGATACTAAACTACATTAAACTAGAACTGTGCACTAAAAGCGCTTTGCCATCGAAGTAATAAAAGTTTAGGACTAAAATGTGGACCTTGTAAATGGGAACGATGTAGAATGAAAGTTGAAAGAAAAGAATCAAATTGGACACTAGCAACTGCAGCTGACCAAACGAACCACGTCACCAACTGACGCAAATGGAAAAGAAGGTACAGAAGTAGCACAACAGAACAAAGCACACGAGAAAATTAAACAACAAAAACAACACAGCATAACAACTGGAAAATTGCAAAACGCACGAGAATGGCAGACAAATGGACGCTTGAAGGTGCGTGGCAGCCACAGTGGCAAGCGTACGCATATGACAGTAGTCATAACGGTATTGCGGAAATGCAATTGTGCGTCAATGATATTACGACTGAACGTCGTCGAACCCTTACACACACCAGTTGTTGTGTTGCTATGAGGCAGACACTGCAACGGCGCATCCTTTGCGATTTCATACTTGCTTCTCGCCTTTGTTATTGCAACATGCGGTTATCAGGGGTCACTGCAGACGCTTGCGTATGTGTGGGCGTAGTGTAACGAACAGGCAGTGCGGAGTATACTAACGAGTTGAACGGAACGGACAAATACACAGCCACCATTTACTTCCAGGAAGCACTGCATTTTAATTCATTGGTCAATGGATGATATTTCTTGCACACCCGCACAGACAAACAAAGCTATGAGACCAAATGAAAGGACTCGTATAAACACAGTACCGTGACGTCATATGGAGCGAAAGAAATGTCGATGAAATGTGGCATGCAACCAGTCATGTTTGTATAAGTTGTTAATTAACTGTGAAATTTATGTAACGGCACATACATACATATATATATAGGTACATATATGTATATAAATATTACATGGTTACATTTTATCTGGCGAATTATTAATTGAAATTGTGTAGTCAGCTTGTTTTCATTTAATGAGCTGTCGCGTAGTTGGGGCTGCTGCAGAGACTGAAACGAGGAAAACTCATAAGAAAGAGATAATGAGGAAGTGGGCGCGTTGTTGACTTCAATAAGTAATAATATAATATTAAGAATGTAATTATGCAAGTAGCAGAGCTGCCAATCAACTTCGTAAGAAATTTAAAGTATACTTTTAGGCTAGCCAAATTTTTAGTACTTAAAAAAAGTGATTAAATTAAAATAAATTATACTGTAGGTTAATTAAATTTAATTTTATTAATTTAATTTAATTAAAACAAATTATATAAACAATTTTTTACAATTAAAAATTGTATAAATAAAAAACCTTAAAGTATACTTTTAGGCTACTCATTTTTCTAACACTTTCATTGATTAGTTTTATTAATTAAATTTAAGTAACCTATAATATAATTTATTTCAATTAAATCACTTTTTTGAAAGTATTAAAAGTAGCCTAAAAGTATACTTTAAAGTTTTTTTATGTATAAAATTTATGATTATAAAAATTAATAAAATTTAATTTAATTAACCCATAGTAAAATTTATTTTAATTAAACACTTTTTTTGAGTATTGAGTGAAGTGTTGAAAATGTGAGTAGCCTAAAAGTACACTTTAATTTAAATTAAATTTAATTTAATAAAATTTTCAATTATAAAAAATAATATTTAAAAATTATTTAAAGGCGATTCGATCGATTTTATTAAATCTGGGGGATAAGTTATCGTGTTATAACGCCCGCTATTGATGGTAACGGCATTTCCTGCCTTCGAAAGAAATATGGCCCGATGATGTTACCATTTCACAATCCGCACCAAACAGTTAATTTTTGGGGTTGCAATTGCGTTTCCTGAACCACAATAGAATTTGACACAACCCAATATCACTATTGTGATAATATCCTTTGTTGACCATTAGCCATTAAGCCAGAAATGACGATCTGAGAAGTTGAGTTTTCGATTTTCCAAAACTTGGCGATGACGATCTGTTAAAATCCCTATTGTTGGACGTTTTAGTACGGTACGGCTCAAAAGGTATTTGCTTGCATATACAAATTTTAAAACCGTCGTTTATAGGAAAATTATTATATCATACTAGGTCTAAGAGACCCCATCAGCACCACCAACGGGTTAATATTATTTCGTAATGTAAAAAAAAAGCAGACTACATTACTATAAGACACAGCACGGATATTATATAAATTGTTTGAAAAAACGCTTTTCCCCTCTTAAGAAATATTTTTAGGGTTAGGCCGGTCTACAGCCTTGATTAAATCCCTTATTTTGACAATTTATTATAAAAGTAAAGGTACAGGACTCAAAACAATTTAATTTTTTCTAAGTAACATTTTGGAACAAAATGCGGGCTACTGGGCCAATCTGCGGAATTACTTTTTCTGCTTTGTTTGGCGATAGTGATTCTAGGAAACTAAAACACGAGATCTTAATCTACATAAGACTTAATGCTTTTAAGAGCCAAACATGTAATGAAGGCAAAAGCAAATCTCAAATTTTTCGAAAACTTCAGCCTGTCTTTACCTCCATTTCGTTTTTTATCATGTAAACGTAATTGTTTTCGCCAAAGTCTTCCAAATATTTAAGTTATTATGTCTTCTTCGGATCCAAAATTGTTTTCTGTGATTTAACAGTTCTAGTTTGGAGGCAAAAATAGTTGTTGTTGGAAATATTCATCTGAAGAAATACGGGTAGTTTTTAAAACTACCCAAATTTTCTTTATCCCTATTCAAAGATCAATATGTTTTTGGAGGACTTTCATTCAGAACAGTCCAAAGATGCCAGGGGTTATGACCAGCTGCATTATCATCTTTTTGTAGCTCTATCCACTCGATTTACTCGCGATCACTTGAAGAGCATTGGATCTGCGCTATAGGTTGAGAGTTTGTCTATTTTTTTTTTTTTTGTTTCTTTTGAAATTCTAAAGCAGCAGAGACTCTCCCAAATTTACACTAAGTGAGTAAATTCCATTTTCTTTTTTTTTTAAAGCGCATGAATAACTTAAAAAAACTGTCATCAGCCAAAGAGTATTGCGATAGAAATATTGCTTCAGCATCGAACCCAAACGACCTATAGCACTCTTTCAATTACTCTTGCAATACAATTAGATATCAACACAAAATCCTCCGAAGAAATTGATCGGATCACTATAGCTTATAGCTGCCATACAAACTAAATGATCGAAAACAATTACCTGCATTGGAAACTTTTCCATTTAAGGAGCTATCTTTGCCAGATTAGGCATGGAACTGACTGATCAAAATCGATTTATTGTAAGGAATATTTTCTATTTGTGAAGTGTATTACAGCTTCGTTTGAACCAGATGTTTGCTCTAAAATTCACATACATATATTGTACTTAATTTTTTAATATCTCAACCTAAAAATGTTCTTGTCTTAAACTGATCTTCAATAATTAATTCTTTCTCAAAAACTCACATGTATGAACAATGAAATTGAGAAGTAACAAATTTGATTTATTTTTGTACAACAAATCACATAAATTCAATACCCAACTATGGCAATCAATTATCGGCAGACATACTCGACTTAATTCGATTTAATTGGCAGTGATTGACAGCTGGAAACAAGTGGAAGCGCAAACGCTTGGCTGGCCTAATGCGAGCTGAAAGCGACTGCGATGAGGAAAATACGAGGAAGCTGAAACAATGAGCACCAAAAATACACACGTTTTGTCAAGAGAGAGAGAGAGAGAGAGAGAGTTTTATTGCGTCGAAGACAAAAACCAATAAATTCGCAAGGGAAATGAAAAGCAAATACTTAGATGTGTGGCTATATAGCGCACATATAGTCATAGTCGACGTACGATATCGAGCTGTACTTGTATATTGTTACGTTGAATAAAATTACATAAATTGAAGTTAAATTTGAGTAAGCCGAACAAGCCAAATACGCTCAGACAGTTAATTCCGCAATTTGATTCAATTAACCATCAAGTTGTGTAATTAGCGAACAGTTATTTCTCTGCCTTATACATACAACACACTTTTGTCTCAGCACTCTGCTGAACATTGTTGTTTTTTTTGTTTTTTTTCGCCTGCTATTGTTTTTTCTTATCTTATATAAAGTTACAATAGCTGTAGTTTCAGTCCTAACCACTTAAAAAGTGGAGTATCTTTCTCAAGATATATTGCTATTAATCAGTTCTCTATAGCTTTATATTTAATATAGTCAACAACTTTCAATCGAATACCAAGAAAATTAAATTTTCCTTAATTGAAAGGTTTTTCAAGAAACATTTGGTTATATTACACCATTAGTAAACCGCTAATACTATCAACTTTTATACCACCAAATGAACTAACGATTCCCTTAAGTCTAATACTACAGAGGGTTCACTCTCATTAAAAGTAACTGCTTCTAACTTTTCTGTTAGCATATAAAAGAATATTAAAAAATGAAGACAAAGGATCTAAAAGAGCAAATTATTATTTTAATAATTTAATTATTAAATTACTTAAATCCATTTTACGATTTTCAGTTTTCCGCCTAAATGTAGACAATAGCTGACAGCGTTGAATTTGAGTTTCTAATAGTAAAAATACTTGCCAGAAAATATCTAAAATCTGAGTGTTTTTTTGACAAGATGAAGAAATGAAAGTCTAGTTGATAACAATTAATTTCCTGATAAAATGGAGTTCATCTTAAACACAACTTTACTGGCATACTTTTTTATCGCTGTAAAATTTAGAATATTTTAATTCATACAACATCTTAATAGATATTGAACTTTGCAACTGAAGATGGGTTCAACAGGAACAAAGAGTGACTCAAGCTATAGTATCCTCTTAACATTTTTGAAGAGCTAAAACAAAGCTCTTTAAAGTGTTTCTCAATTAGTTTAAATCTTTGCGCCAAAATGTATACTACTTCTGATCTTTCTCATTTTCTTGTTTGTCTTACATACTTTTGGGCGCATAATCACAAGATACCGCAATCAGCTGATTTTGTATATTCAAATTTAAGGTACAAATTTTGTTTCGACAATAAATACTTGACTCTCTCTCCCTCGTTTAATTCAAAATTCCAAACAGGAAAGGTTCGACGAAGAAATTGAAATGAAAATTTAAGTGGATAATTCTCATATTAAAATTTGATTTTTTTATGAAAACTAAAACATATAAAAACGTACGAGACCGGTAGAACATATGTAAATATTAGGGTGGGTCCAAAAAAGAAATATTTTTATCTTTTATAAAAATTAAAATTATTATAAATTATTCAAAAACGATATTTTCTTAAAATAGCTGCTGAGACCGGTAGTACATACATATGTATTAGGGAGTCCAAAAAAAATTTTAGTTCTTATATAAATTAAAGTTATTATAAATGATTTAAAAAGGGATTTTCACAAAATTGCTGCTTGTACTTATGTATAAATATATTAGGGTGGGTCCAAAAAAATTGTTTTCATTTTTTTTATAATTACTTTTCTCGTTGATTTTCGACAACGACAGTGCACAGGTATTAGGGTGGTCCAAAACTTTTCTTTTATATTTCTTTATTATTATTTTTTTCGTTGATTTTTTGGTATTGGATATCACATAAACGCTCGTCTTAATCGCAAAAGTATAAAAACCCATTTTATAGAGGAGTAAAGTCTTTTGGAACTGTGAGTTTTGCAATTTAAAATGATTTTTTTCATTGAGTTATAAAATCTATAAGAAAAAAACTTGCCTTAAAAAATTAAACTTCCATAATATCTTTTAAACGGTTAGGTTTATGAAAAAATAAGAAAGCAAGACCATTTTGTGCTACACAATACTTGAAAAAACCTTTATACAAAATGTATGAAAAAAGATATTTTGAAATAGTTGGATGCGAGGAATGAATTTTTCTATCTGATAGTAAGAAAGACTTAGAAAACTCTACAGCGGACGAGCTTGCCGTTACAATTAAGAGCTCATACTTGGAGAGGCTTTCGTAGAGGTGTCAAAGAACCTACTTGATTTATATATTTTATATTTTATAGTTTTTTGACCCACCCTAATATGCATATATAAATATTTTACATATTTTTATATTTTTTAGTAATAACATTTTCATCGCTACTTACATGTTGCGTTTTATTTACAATTTCCGTGTACTTTTTTGTCACAAAGTACTTTTTACTTCTGAATTTCCAAAAAAAAATTAACAAAATGTTTCCTTTTCAATTTTTTTCTTAGTTTAAATTTTCCATATTTCATTACCTGCCACATCTATCGACTCACTACATTTGTTGCAATGCGGAAGATCTCGATTTCATGCAATTATAATTTCATATTGTATTTCATTTGGCCTTCAAATGCACACACTAAGGTAGTGAGTGAAATCTCATTATTATTGCCCCCTAAATTGCACTTGAACTAATTATAACAAGACTTGTTCACAACTTCATGCCACCTGCCACTTGCGCTGCAACCAACGATTTCCCCCAAGCAGCCACAAATCGCATTATCGCCTTATTAATTGCATTACAAACACAACAATCAATTTGCTTCATAATTTCTATTTGCGGCAATAACGTTGCAATGCCGAGAATGCACATTTTTACTTGCCACTTGCGAGTATGCTCGCAGCACATAGCAACGTGGGCGCCTTATTAGTTGGAGAAAACTCAATTATTGACTATATTTTGTTATTGATTATAGCTTATTAAGGACAAAGTTCAACGCTGCGTAAACATTTAACAAAGACAAAGAGGGTTCGAGTAAGCTTGACCATGAAAAGCTTGTTTCACAATAAATATAATCGATTTCTTTGTTCTTTTTTGCTACCCATACTCCGCTCACCTTTGCGTCTGCCACAGTAGGCTTTGTATACTTCAAGCTTGTGCTCTTATTACTTAAGCTAATAAATAATGCCTCGTGTCACTTGCTAATAAGTAATGGCGAGCCTAAAATAAATGCACTAATTATCCGGTGCTTGAAGCCCTGTTGTTTTCACTTATGCTTTACCCTGCATTTGCACGCTTTCTTGGCTGTTGCAAACATTTCTCACACCAATAGTTTTATGCGATTTCAAAGTTCAAGCAGAAAGGTCGCAATTAAAATTTGTTACGTATACGCAGTGGCGGCTTCGATGTGGTAGATGACAGGTACAACAATTTATTGTGTTTGTGAAAAATTGTTAATGAAGAATAACAGTCAATAGAAATTAAATGAATTTCTAAATTAATAATGATTTTGGTAGACAAGTCCAGGGTTCTGGTTGAAACTAATATTGTATAATTTTTTTTTCCTTCAATTCAATTCAAAGAGCTCGCTCCCTGGCGGTCTATTGTAGTGGTTAAAATAGTGTTATCTATCTTATGACAAAATAAATAAATATCGTCTAGAAATCCACATAAATGTGTTACAACTCAAAAGTATATGCGATCTCTCTCTGCCCTGAAGAAGTATTTTCGAATCTTACTTTCTTTGGACGATTTTTAAGTTTTTGATTCAGTTCCGCAAGATTCTCTCAGAAATTCATAACATTCTGTATACATTCGTTTGCGCTAAGTTTGAAAAGAAGTCTCTGCACAGCTGGAAAGAAAGGTTTCATTGGAATCCAATGCAGGCAACTATTTTTGCTTGTATCTTATGCTGGAGCGCTCGTGAATCTACTGGAGTTCGCATTAAATTAGCGCCGGAAAAAAAAATTCCAATTCATCTCAAAACTTCATCCTCGAACCCGCACCGCCTTTAACATATCAAAAAAAATAAAACCGATTTCATATTTTTTGACATCCAGATTAAGTATCGGTAATAGCAATAAAGCTTATAATTAGATTTGCAATAGATTCAAAGCACTTTACCGATAGCTATTATCCAATTAGAGGAATTTTTCATTTGACTTTATAAATGCCGTAACAGTCTAAGTGTGATCAAGCCGCCATAGTGAAGGATCAGCTATCTAATCTAAGCTAACCTACTTCTTATATGACAAGTAGTCAGGTTCTTTAAATGAAGTAAACAATTATGGAAAAAAGTATGTGTTTTGAAAGCATTTTATATAAAATCTGAGTTCCAACTCCCTATTTCATTCATCACAGTTCTTTTGCGATTCTCCACCAGTTCATACAGTTACTTTAATTTATAGTTATGCTATTTTTATGAACTTGTGAAACACTCAACCAACTCAAGCGAAAGGATACAAATTTTGCTTGAATGAACTTATATTTTTCAGATTACCTTATAAGAAATCTAAATTTTAACTAATTTTTTTACACGCCACAACTATTAATTTGCAATTCTCAACCAAGTTATCAAATTAAATTAACTTTATTATGCAATATATAGGAACTTGTGAAATGCTCGGCTTATTCGTGCAAATTATCTCCAATCGCTCATCTAAAGATATATTCACATACATATATTTTTCTTTTACGCACATTAAATTACTTTAAGCCAATTTATTCACAAACTCAATTAGCACAGTTGAACTGTGAACACCTTCAGAAACAAATGACCTGAAAGTCAAAGTGAAATTAATTTGCAAAGTGAAAATAAATGAGATTTTCAAAGTAGAAAATTAATTTGCGATCAGATGCCGGCAAATGAGAAAAGTGTCAGAGGTGAAATGACGTGTCAAGCTGATGGATTTGCAAGTATTTGCACACATGTAGTACACATGTAATACATACGTAAATGCGATAGGCTTGCCACTTTGCAACCACATTTGAAGTGCTTATTATTGACAATTTTAAATGCGCTTAAGTGGGAGGTAGGCATGTATTTTAGGTATATTACATATAATCAATTATTTTCTCCTTAAAGAAGTGAAGCTAACAGAAAATCTTATTCAAATTTTGTTTGCGGTTTCTTGATTAGCTTTGATGGATTGAGATTGGCATAAAATATGTGAGATTTAATCGCATTAATCTTTTGGGAGAAAAAATAACTTTTGAGGTTTAATAAAAAGAAAATAATGTTTATAATTGTGATATACTTCAAAATAAATTTTAAAATAATTAATAAAAATTTAAATTAACATAATTTCATTTAAGTCCATTCAAAACAAAATTTTTAGTAATTAAAATAAATTAAAACAAAACAATTAATTTAAAATAGTTAAAAAATATTAAAAAATTTAATATATAAAAAATTCTAAACCACACTAAAAACTTTTAATTTAAAATCATTTCCAAAAAATAAAATATATATTTTATAAAATAAATTAAAATTAAATTTAACTGCTTTAAAAAAATTTTAAAGAATTAAAATTATTAAAATAAAAAAAATCTAAAAAGGAATAAAAAGTGTTTTATGGATTAAAAGGCTACAAAAATATATTTTAGATATTTAAAAAAACAAACTGACTTTTTTTCAATTTAGTTTAGAAAACTAAAATCCATAATTTCAAAATTAAATATTTCTAAACTGAGGAATACATAATAGTATTGAAAAAAATGATTTTCAGATAGAATTTTAGCAAAAATAAGCGTATCCGTTAAAGTAGGTTATTTTTATAATTCTGTAACACAATAATTACCAAAAAAATAGTTTCAAAATAGATTTTATAATCAAAACAATTTGAGTTAATTAAAAAAATTAAAACAGACTTAAAAAATTTAAATATAATTTAAAAAATTAAAATAGAATTGAAAGTAATTAAAAAAAAATAGATAAAACTATTAATAAACTTACTAAAGCAAAAATAATTTTAAAAATAAATCTAAATTTTTTTAAATTAAAAAATTATATAATAAAATACTTTGAAAAATTTTCAAAATTATTTTAGCTTTTGCATTTTTTTTAATAGTTTTGACTCATTTTTTTTTAATTATTTGCCCTTATATTTTAATTTTTTTATTACATTTTCATTCCTTTAATTAAAAAAATTAACAATTAGTAAAAATTTAAATCAAACAAATTAATTAAATAAAACAAAACTTAAAAAAAATTTAGAAAAAATTTAATTAAATGCATATATTTTAAAAATTTAACTAAACAATATAAAAAACGTAATTTAAAAACTAATTATTACTGAACTGAAAAATATAATATTGTGATTTTCAGATTAATTTTTTTAGCAAAACAAAAATCAAGAATTGTTATATTACTAGTATCCTTTAAAGAAAGTAGTTTTTATAATTTTAAAATAATAAACAAAAATAGTCAAGAAATAATTATAAAAAATTAAAAAATATTAAAAAATTTATAAAAAAACAATAATAATTAAATTAAATCAATTAAAAATAATACTAATAACTAAATTAATTAATTAAACTAAATAAATTAATTAATACATTAATTAAAAGTCAAAAATTATATTTAAATTAAAATATTTATTTATTTAATTAAGGCAAAAAAATTACAAAACTAACACTAATTAAAAAAAAATTAAATTAAAAAATAACTAAAATTAAATACAAAACTGTACATTTAATTATAATAATCAGAAAGGCTCAGAGACTTTGTATTAAATTTACAAAGTGAAATAGAAAATATATTTTAAAAATAAAATGCAAAAAATAAAGAATTGAAATATATGAAATTGGAACAAATAATTTTCAAATCGCATTACTTTTAAAGAAAGTAATATTTGTAATTTTGAAATAATTAACAACAATGGTGAAGATATAATTTAAAAACATTAAAAAATTTAATTTTTGACAGATAATTCTTACAAAAATGTGCACTAATTAATAAAAAAAAAAATAAAAAATATTTGAAATTAAATTTATGTTAATATAAAAAATTATATTTAATAATAAGAAACTAAAGAGTTCGGAGACTTTTAATTTAAAAAAAATAATTATTTGACACAATTAACTAAGAAATATTTTTTACAAAATATAGAAATAACAATATTTAATACAAAAAAATTAATTTAAAATTAAAAAAAAAGTAATTAATTAACAAAAAAGACTTTTAATTTACAAAATAAAAAAAGTAATAATTCATTAATTAGCTAAGAAATATTAAAAAAAATACAAAATTAACAATATTTAATAAAAAAGTATATATTTAACAATAAGAAACAAAAAAGTTTAGAGACTTTTAATTTAAAAATTAATTAATTAATTAACAAAATTAATTAAAAAATATTTTTTAATAAAAAATTTAATTAATCGTAAAGAACAAAAGAGTTCAGCGACTTAATTTACAAAAAATAATAATACTAAATAATTAACTAAGAAACATTTTTTTAAATACAATAATAAAATATTTATTAAAAAAAAATTTTAAAAAATTTTAATTTTTAAATAATTTAATATGAATTTTAAAGCAAGTAATAAAAAAATAATTCAATCAAAAGCAAAGTTATTTAATTTAGCAATATTTAAGATCAAAAGGTGCTAGTTTCATAACATTTTTAAGATTTCAATTACACGACGGCACTTATAATAACAAACGGAAATATTCAAATATACACACATGTATATATTTCCATAATAAAAAACGCATATTTAATGAAGTTGTGTGTGTGCAAGGGACACCTGACAAGCATTTCAGCCATCCACTGCTCGTATATCAATGTCAATTTATCAAAGATAACAAAGTGAATTGCAAATTTAAACTTGATGTGTGCAAATTAAACACAAAAAATGAAAAAGACACAAAAAAAGCAAAAGAACAAACAACAAAATAACAAATAACAGAGTAGTAGCAAATGTAATTTGAATAACTTGCAGTAAGTGATGCAAAAGACTTTTTTATTTAAATTTCCTTTTATTTACATTTTATTTTTTATAAAAGAAATTTTTTTTTTTATATATTTTTTATCTGTTTTCCTGTTTTTTCCTATTTTTCCCAGCGGTTTTCCACAAAAGCGACCATTGCATATTATTGGGAAATGAAATATTCAATATTAATCAAATTGAATTCGTATAAATATTTCAATAGCGTCAGCTGTAAGCCCCAAAATGTCATATATGCACACATACACAGCGACACACCAATGCAAATAAATGATTTTTTTTTGTTTTTGCACACATTTACATAACCAATTGAATTGATAATAACATGACAATGGTAGTAACGGGATCATCACCGGAAAGTCACAAATTTGTATACGAGTTTTCAGAGACACACACACAAACACACAGACCAACAAAAAACCATATGCTGGAGCGTATTGAATATTTATAAGCGCTCCAAACGACTGAAAGGCAGAGCAAGTCGAAACAAAGGTTATATACATATAAAAACACAGCGACAGTTACGTATGTATACATATATATACACATGTATATGTTTGTACCGTTTAAAAATCGAAGAAACCAACGCTCACAAACATATCTATTTACATATGTATGTATGTGTATCTGTCCGTATGCCACAACCAATGAAGTGCGTCCAACCAACAAATCAACGCGCCGCTCAACCGCTCACTGGGCACAGCGGAAGCGTAGCGCATTTATCATGCGTTTAACTAAAATAATAACTGGTTTTTTATCTGTTTCAACTTTTAGAAAGGAAAAAATATTGGCAAACGGTAAAGCCTTTTCGCATTAATAAAATTTAACTACATTTCAAATAAAAATTTATTGCGCTAAAAATAATTGAATTAATTATTCGTGGTAAAGCAAAGAAAAGGCAATGCAAACAGAAACAATTTAATACCCAAGTGTAAATGCTTAATTGTGTTACAGTGAATAATTTAATGTATCATTTTTTATGGCTAAAACTTTATGATAAATAAAACACTTTAACTAAAACTCGGTTGTACCGAAGCTACACTACATTTCACAGGTGCATTTTTATAGCATAAAAGGGTATGAAAGGATCTTTACTCAGATTTTTATCAATCAGTTTGCATGGCAGCCATATGCTATACTGGTCCGATCTGAACAATTTCTTCGAAGATTGTAGCAATATAATATATAATAACCTATGTCAAATTTCGTGCAGATATATTGTCAAATAAAAAAGTTTCTCATACAAGAGCTTGAGTTTTATGGTTCAGTTTGTATGGCAGTTATACGCTAAAGTGATCCCATCTGAACAATTTCTTTAGAGATTATAGCACCTTTTTATGTAATCATCTATTCCAAATTTCGTGGAGATATCTTATCAAATAAAAAAAATTTTCATACAAGGACTTGAGTTTGATGGTTCAGTTTGTATGGCAGCTATACTTTACAGTATTCCGATCTAAATAATTTCTTTGGAGATTATAGCAATGTCTCATATAATATCGTATGCCGAATTTCGTAAAGATATCTTATAACATAAAAAAGTTTTTCATACAAGGGTTTGAGTTTCATCGGTCAGTTTATATGGCAGCTATACGCTACAGTAGTCCCATCTAAATAATTTCTTTGGAGATTGTAGCCCCTCTTTTTATAAGAATATATGCCAAATTTCGTGGAGATATCTAATGAAATGAAAAAGTTTTTCATACAAGGACTTGACTTTGATCATCCACTTTGTACGGCAGCTATACGCTATAGTGATCTGATCTGAAAAAATTAATCGAAAATTATAGAATTGCCTTGGGCAAAAACATATGTCAAATTTCGTGGAGATATCTTATCTAATGAAAAAGATTTCCTTATAAATACTTCATTTTGAGGCAAATTTGATAGAGCTGATGGCACTGAGCTGCTACACTTTAGAGGGCTGTAACTCAAAAACTATTTGAGATGTAATTTTAATGTTATTTTTGAAGATATATAATATGAAAGTAATCGATTTCGTTTAAATTCCTCACTAGGCCAGTACAATTTCTTAGACTGGCATGTTACAATGGATTTTTTGTCAATCTCATCGGTTTCTTTATACCCAAGGACAGCATGGAATAATGTCTATAATTTTTGACTACTTACGGACCAAGTTTACTTATGATTTTTTGATCATTCTGAATCCATATTTAAACTATATGAATGAAATGGTACAATTAGAAGCAATGCTTTATTTAAAAGCGCAAGCCCAAATGTAGGCAACATTTTTTAAGTTCAACACCACTAGTGCTTAGTAAAAAATGTCTAATTTATTCTGACGGAGTATGAAAGAAAAGCTAAGAAACTATAAGAAACTAGCGAAGAATTTAAGAACACATAATATTTTTTCTAAGTTACATAATTTTATTTTAGTAATATACAAGTACAAAATATAATATTGCCTACATTTAGGATGGACAGTAAGCCTCTGAGCCTGAAATAAATTTTAGACAGATTTTGAGATCGAAGAAATGAAGTAGTCTGAATAATATTTTGTACACCGAGTTATATTTGACAAATTTTTCATTAAAAGAAAAGGTTCTCATACAAAAGACTTTTTCATTAAAAATTAAAATTTACAGTTTTGGAAATATTAAATCTTGAGCAATGATATCATCAATCACCAATGCAACTAATTTACATATTTTATACATTTTCATCAACTCACTTAAAACTTAACCCTCAAAATTGTACTCAAAGTACTCTACTATTATTTTCCATGCCATTCTTTAAGCACTAGGAAAGTCACTTCTGTAGAATTAAATATAAAACCATTTCGTGCTTCTCAACGAAATTTGAAGATTTTCTACAACACAATATGGTATTTTTCCTTGTTGTCATTTGTTTGACATTTTATACTTCATATTATTTTATGCCACTACATATATAGTACATATGTACTAAGTACTTATCTACTGCACACTCACCTTTATTTGAAGCGCGTTCTCAACTTCTTGTCCATGTTCATATCAAAAGTTCAACAGTTTTTAGTATTATTTAGTGCTGCGATTTGTCATTGTTGTTATTGGATAGCAAGCAATGAGATAGGTTTCAATCTTGTGTCAAGATACTTAATACAAGCAGCAGCTGTCTTGTGCAACACAATCAGCAGGCACTTAACTTTTCACTATGGAAACGTGTGTCCTGTCAGAATTTTAGTTTCGATGTCTAACAGTGCACATTTTTCGTCACACTTTTGATTTCTTGTACGCAACGTTTTTGAACTTATTTTGAATTTTCTCACATTTTTATTTATTTAACTTTTGATTCATATTAAATTTTTTTTGAATTACTTAATTTCTTTTTTAATTTTTTTTTTAATTTTTTAATTTTTTTTTTAATTTTTTTAAATTTTATTTTATTTTTTTTTTCTAATTTCTTAACTCTTCACTTCCGCAAATTACGCGCTGCTATATATTTTTTTTATTTGATTTGCCTTCTACTTTCACTTTACCTTATTTCATATTAGATTTTTTTATTTTTTTAATATATTTTTTTATTTTACACAACACTTTTGCACATATTTTCACACTTTGCCTCCACTTTATATTATTTTTAATTTCACTTTGCCATATTTAAATAAATTTAATTTTAATTTATTTTCTTTTATTCTTTATTTATTTAAATTACAAATGAAAAATAAATAACGAGATTTAGTTTAATTCCTTTGCATTAATTAAATTTAAATTATTTTTATTTAATATTTTTTTTTAATAATTTAAACTCTTATTTTTTTGTTTTAAATATAATAGTTAAATTATTTACTTTTTAATTTTATTTATTTGTGTTATAGTTTTAACTAATTAATTTTTTATTTATTTTCACTAATTTATATTAATATAAATTTATTTTTTTTTATTTTTCTGTTTTAAATGTAACCCTTAAATTATACACATATTTTAAATATATTTGATTTAATTTTTTTTATTTATTTAAATTAAAAAGCCAAAATATTTAATGATATTAGGTTTAGTTTAATTTTCTTTACTTATTTCATAAATTTAGTTTAAATGAATTTCATTTAAGATTTTTTAAATTTTAATTTTTAATTGAATTTTAATTTTTTGTTTTAAATTTAATATTTAAGTTTTTTATTTTTTTAATATTTCTCGCTTATTTTTTATTTAATTTTTTTTTTTTTATTTTCATTAATTTGTATTAAATTAAATTAATAAAAATATTTTTTTTTATTTAATTTAATTTTGTTATTTTTGTTTTAAATTTAATCCTTAAATTATTTATTTTTTTTTTAATATTTTTTGTTTATTTTATTTTACTTTATTTAACTTTATTATAAATTTATCTAATTCATTTTTTTACTCATTTTCATTAATTTAATTTAAATTAAATAAAAAAATACAATTACATAAAAAAAATCAAAACAAATTAAATTAGTTTAAATTGAATTAATGAAAACAAGTCAAAAAATAATTAGAGAAAATTAAATTAATTTAAATTTGTTGAAAGTACTTGCAACACAAACTACTTGTTGTAATTATTATATTCTAATCATTGTATTCTTCTTGTGATTTGTCTTATAAAGAAAATTTATGTTTGGTCTGAATAAACGATTCTTACGAATAAAACGTTTCTACATCTAAATTATAAACTTTAACAGATTATGAGACTTAGGAAAGGCAACTAACAATGGCTACTTCTGGGTTGTTTTCCATTGATAAGCTCGATGACACAAATTATTCGTCGTGGTCAGTCCACATGAAAAGTGTTCTTATTCATGCCGATTTATGGGGAATCGTATCTGGTAAGCATGTGAAGAACGAAAATGCAACGCTAGAAGAATCAGCCGCGTTCGACGCCAAAGATGAGAAGGCGCTTGCGAGCATTACGCTTTGTGTCAAGCCATCGCAGTTAAATCATATTAGACACTGCACTACTTCACTAGAGGCCTGGAGGAAATTACAAGAGATCTACCAGCCAAGTGGACCAGCTCGTAAAATTACGTTTTTCAAGAAAATTCTGTATCTTAGTTTGTCTGAGGGCGAAAATGTTTCGGAGCACATAAAGCAGTTCTCTGATATCATTGAGAAAATGGCTGAAATTGGTATAGTAGTACCAGAGGAAATGTTAGTCATTATTCTGCTATCAAGTTTACCGCAGTCATATGAAAATTTCGTGGTTGCTATAGAAACACGTGATAATTTACCATCATTAAATGCGTTGAAAATTAAATTACTTGAAGAAGGTGAACGTCGTCAGGAGAAGGATGCAGATGTTGAAAATATCGAGAATCAACAGGCGTTTTCGGCAAGGACGAACTTCAGGAAAAATGTAAGTGCGCACAAAAATCTTAACAGAAATACTCGTAAAGCATATGCTTCAAATTCGGTAACGAAGCAATCTAACGTTAAATGCTATAATTGTGGGAATAGAGGTCATCTGGCTGCACAATGCAGAGCATCTAGGCAGCAAACTCAGAATGCTATTGGAAGTGTACTCGCAGCATCTGGTGTACAAGAATTTAACCGTTCGACATGGTGCGTGGACAGTGGAGCGACATCACAAACATA